>NC_089979.1:78112235-78287235 GCF_036417845.1 Apteryx mantelli
ACATAGTTTAAGTAGCCTGCCTATAAAATAGACATGCTTTTTCTATTGAGAAATTATTACAGAATGCTTTTTTCTGATTTGAAATATTTACAAAAAAATTCTACTGCACCTAATAGCTAAGAAGAAAAACTCTTCAAATACTGCTGGATTTTGTCTTTCCTTTTTGGTAGTGGTGGTGGGGATAAAATGTAATTAAAACCAGCCTAATATTATTTAGGATTTCTGCACACAGTATTGAAGCTGCTACACTGTTTGGGTTAAGATCTATAATATACAGCTGCTAGACAATACTAGGCTAATCCTTGCAGTAAATGATTCTGTGCAAGTGTAACCATAACACTGTACTACAAAAATATCACAAAAGATAACGTGATTCACTGCAGAAAAAGAGCAGAAGTATTACTGGCCACCGGCATCCTGAAATGCATGTTGCAAAATCCAAAGCCTACCAAAACGACTAACTTCAGCAGCCTCTCCAACAGCATTTTCAGTACGTGCTTCGGCTTTTGCGATGTGAAAGCACACAGAGTGCGCACTACCGAGGCACCCAACCTCTTGCCTCTCTCCAGAGTCTTGCTGAACTAAGACAACTCAAACAAAGCTTTATTTACATTACAGATTTACATTTTTACTATCTGGGAGCCCGATCCTCTGGTCCTTATTCAGAGCCTGCTAGGCTCCCTGGTTGCTATTGTGGGCTCTGCGG
Organism: Apteryx mantelli; assembly: GCF_036417845.1. Taxonomy (NCBI): domain Eukaryota; kingdom Metazoa; phylum Chordata; class Aves; order Apterygiformes; family Apterygidae; genus Apteryx; species Apteryx mantelli. Next base: position 78,112,942 of record NC_089979.1, read on the forward strand.
GAGCCCGTCCCGTGTGAGGCTTTCACCAGCACATTTCTCCAAGCTTATGTCCAAAGCTTGGTGGGCTGAGTAAGGGCTGCCGTCAATTATTATTTCTATTATTATTTTAGTGTGGTAGCAAAGGAGGTCTGCTTCTAAAGGAAGCCCCGAGCTGCGCAGCTCCTCTCCTAGCTTTTAATCTCTCACTGGCTGTTCTTTGGTTTAAGGAGAGTTTCCTCTAAATAAACCTGGCGCAAGAGGCTGAAGTAATGTGGGGTGGATCCTGGCCACGGAGCCATTCCAGCATGGCTGTCCTCTGGGCTACAATGAGCGGCTCAACCCCCTAGAAGCTAATTATTTCAGGAACAGTAAGTGCCAAGCCCAAATGTGAAAAATTTACAATCTGCTTTCAAAACAGGTATTATTGGCTGCATTAGAAGACAGCCTCATGATTTCTACGTGCCGTAAGCAGTACGTACAGTACATGAGCTTCCGGCACAAACCTCTGCTGGTGCACACTGCCAGGAGACAGCAGTACGGACCTCTTCAGGCTTTGGAGATAATAACCAGTCTCATGCATTAATGTACAAGTCCAATGAAGCGGCATTTTACATTTGAAATAGAACTTGTCAAGTGAATAGGTACAAACAGCATAAAGCAGTATAGGTATTTCTCAGGCGCTCAGCGCTCAGCTCAGTTTGCACTGAAACCAAGGGCTAGTTGCGAGCAATTTCAGTGGGACCAGGATTGCATCCAGACTAGCAGGGGACCTACAGCTCCGTTTTCTTAATACCACCCTGTATTCCTCCTTTTCCCAATTCCCAGACCCTAAAAATACCGAGAATACTTTTCAAACAACAAATCCAAGTATATCCATCTCATCATCTGTCTTGAAATATTCAAAGGCTGCTTCTAAAAATATTTTAGAAGACAATATTGTTGGTTTTTTTTTCATCCAAAACAACTTCAAAGTAAACACACAGAGAACCTCACAAACATTTTCTATTTAGGATAAATTATTTGGGCATTTCTTACACGGTCAGACAAGTTAATCTCTCTCAAAGCTGCACTTTTCTGTACTGGTAAGCAAGCAGGTGACACCAGTTACACCAAAGGAAGCTCTGCTTTGCCACGGATGACGATTCCTTTGCTGCGCAGTGCTGCCTGGGACCACGGGGATGCTTTACACAACCGCAGACTACGGGCCCCATCCAACAACCCAGACTCATATGAGTAACCTTTACACCACTGAAATTAATGGCGTTGAAAGAGTAAGAGCTGGTCATGCAACCAACAGTCTTTGTGATTTAGCCCCAAACAAGCACTCTAGGAAGGGTGAGGGAGAAGCAAGCCACTGAAAATACTGATAAATACTTTAAAAAAGCCACTGATAAATACTTAAAATACTGATAAATACATTTTAAAAAAGTTGGGGAAATAAAATTTGCCTCAATATTTCACAAATTAGATTTTTAACATCCCTTTTATTAGTAGTTATTAATATGAAGCACCATACTGTGTTGTTACTTTTGAAGCATAAGCCCTCATTCACATCAATAGGGAATAAAGCTTAAAAGCAGATGCCTCTGGTTCAAGTTAAATGATATTTTTGTCGTTTGTTAAATTCTAGCACTTTATGAATGACAAAAAGCTGTATAAAGATTTTACCATGACTCCAGATTATTAAAAATTTTTAAAGCTGTTAAAATGTTAAGCTGAAAGTTGGTTTTATTTTTAGTTTCAGCTTACATTTTCTACAGAAAAATGTTGTAATTTTTCTATGTTTGCTTATATTTTACAACTTGCTTTAATTTTCTCATATACTACAAAGTGATTACATCCATTAAGTAATGAAGGATTTCATCATTTTGTTTCTCTTCAGCAAAAATTTAAAATCATTTTAATTATTACAGTGAGGACGTGTTGCAGTAAAATTTTCAAGGACTTCTGGGGAATTAATTGAGGAGTTGCTTAATCTTATAGACACGGGCTGAATTTTTGTAGTTCTTACTTACACAAAAGGTGTTGAATGGGAGTTTTGTCAAGCAGTCAGGATCTCAGCCACTAATAACCTCGCTCTTTTTTTTTTTTCTCATTAGCAGTCTAACAGCTAACAGAGTGATCTGAAGCTGCTATGGGATGCAAGATGAATTACAGCACATAAAGATTACCCTATGAAAACAGGTGAAAAATTGCAGCCACCATCTCTCAGAAGGTACACAGGGCCAGATCCTAAGCAGGCGGAAAGCCACGCAGCTGCGGCAGCTCCAGCAGACTTCAGTCAGCTTGCATCAGTGGGGTCTGGCCCTAAAATTAGCCTACAAAAATTCAAGCTAAGGTCTTTTGAGAAAGTCACTTTGGGACTGCGATACTTCCCCTGCTGACTCAGCGCGGGAGGTACAAGGCGTTGGGACTGGGGGAACTTTGCTTTGCCCGTGCCACAAAGCGTAGCCATCAAATGCTACTTATGTGGAGGCAGGCATACCTACGTGCAACGCACCAGGAACCTTCCTTCTCGCAGCCAGAGGGAAAGAGTGGGGTGCAGTGATTCCCTCAGTTACTGTTAGGAAACGTGTAAGGTTAAAAAAAAATTGCCACAGCTGTGGACTACACACACGCAGGATTTGTAAATGTGGTTTTACTAGTCCTGTGTTTTTACTGCAGGTGTATTTTCTTCTGTTCTGTGTGAGAGGAAAACCTTTTGCATGATGTGCAAGGAGAAATATAATAAACAGATCCTCCAGAAATACTGCCATTTACTTCTGTGAAAGAGACTTAAATTAAACATTACATTCTAGTCAGGCTAACTGCTAAAACGTATACTGTTTATTAAATGCCACCTTTCTCAGGACCAACTGCTTACAGTGTGGAAGAAGCCAAAACCGATTCCACTCTGTTTCATCGTTGCTCCATGCTCTTTTGGTTTTGTCTTAAATTAAATTGCTTCTAGTTTTACATGTAAATGACCTGTAAAGTACCTTTTCAATTATTTTACGTAAGCTGTCTTACAGTCTGAAGTAATATTCTCTGACAGTTCTGTATTTTGTTATGTTTTGTTACTCTGTTAGTATCACAGAAGCCTCAAATTGCATATGGTTCATAAGAGACTCAACATTTTCTAGGCTTTAATCTATTTCAAATTGCCAATACCTTCCTGAAGTATCCAAGTCAAAGAAGTTACTTGCAAAGGAATCCAACAAACGTGTCAATAAAATATTTTCCTCAGACTTCTTTTTAGATCACATGCAATAATACAAATGAAAGCATGGAAAAATGTTGCATGGGTTATAATTTCTAACTTGGTTTCAGTCCTTCTGATCTGCATAATTCAGAATGAATTAGCATTTTCTAAATATAGGAATTTCTTTCAAGAAGAAACAGAAGCACTGATCTTTCACTGAGAAGCAACATATGAACTGAGAAGAAGCTTCAGAAAAAAACCCTACATATGTTATCATCAGCCAAAGATAAGATGTCTGCTAACTATGAGGACAGATGTAAAAACCTCTCGCATTCAAAACTAATAATCATTCTGAAGTGCAGCTCGTAGCATTTCTTGTATATGTAAACAAGTGATATTATAAATAAAACTTTGAGCATAGCACACAGATTCAGGACAATTATGTGCTATTTTTACCATCAGAATACACAAACTTATTTTTTCCCAGGAGCAATTTAAATAAAATAAAAAATAATATAAAAATGAAACATAAATTTGTTTCAAAAATATCTTCATTTTGAAACAGTAGACTTATAACAATGTATTGATCCTTGAGAAGAACAGTATTACTCTTTCCTTGGTTTCATCATTTCTTATAATTGACAGAGCTTTTAAAGAAAGTTTTCTTAAATTGTTAGAACACGTTTATTTTCTTGCAAATTAATTCTTTTTAACTCTTTATGATAGCTTTGAATCCCATAAAGAAAGATGAATTATCACATACTGAGCCCAAGCTGTGAAACAGGAGGAGACAAATAGAGACCCCTACTGTGTTTAACAATGTAGAAGAAATTCCAGACTCAATAGAAAAATTTTCTGTCCTTTTTCTCAGACTACAAAAGCTGTTAATATGGATTTGAACAGTGGAGGGCACTCTTGCTATGCAAAAACTTGTACTGACCTGGCACACTTGATTTGATCTGTTCAGTAGCCTAAATCTCAGAATTTGTTAAGTAACAGCCACCTGTGGCACAGTCACTGACTGTCTTCTGTTTAAAACATTTGCAGTTTCTGATCTGTGCGGTGAAGCACTAGTTATCTAAAACACTGCTGCCTTTATACATGTACACAGATGTGGAGCAGATGCAATGTTCACAAACCATTTTGAATATTTGTGCAAGATACTGTATTAAATAAGATGTGCGCTACATTTTCCAAAATCATATGAACAGCTCTTTAGCTGGCTGCGAGGGCATGTATACATTTGTCTTGAGGCGTGTAAGATTTGCGTACAAATATGCTCATGTTTGTGGAAACTGAGTTTTTGTGAAGCACACTAAGTTTTATTGGGAATCCTAAAATTCAAGGTCGGTTCTTCTAACAGCTGATATGGAAAAGTCATTAAAAAAAAAAAAGAAGCAGCAAACTAGAAGACTGACACTGAGTGCTAGGTTCCACACAGCTCTGCTATTTCAAAAAGTATATACTTAAGCACACCTTTAACTACGTAATTGTAACCCTGCAGAATAAAGCCAGCTGCTCTCTGAACACCCTTGGAAATAGGGGCAAATGTGTGTTTAGAGGATCGTCGTAAGAGAAGCCAGTGTAAGGGCCCAATCCTGCATCTCCCAGGCACCTCAGGACCGACCTTGCGGACGCTGAAGTCGATGCCACGGCTCCTCTCAGGAAAAATCCCTCGCGTGTGTGCAAGAACGTCTCGGAGCGCAAACTGGAAGCGGCTCAGCACTCACCGGGCAGCTCAGGCGTTTTGCCCGTCCACCATGCTGCACCCACAGCATCGCGCTGCCTGGCAAAACTGACGCAGAGAGCTCAGCAAACCCGCCAGCGCTCCTCACGTCCTGTCTGCAGGACGTTTATCACATCCCCAAAATCACACCCTAAAAAGGTGCAAGTGGTGCTACCTGACGAGATCTGCTGAAATGCGCAATAAGAAGTCGACTTCAATTAACTGGAGCAAAGTGACCGTGGCACCTGCAGGGTTAATTAAGCAGCTCCGAATGGGAGGCTTCACAAAAGGAAACCTTTCCCGTCTTGAAGGACTGTAAACACTTGTGCCGCGCGAGATGGGCATGAGATAAGCTCTACAGCATGTAGCAAACTCTCGGGGATCTCTAGTTAACACTCAAATTCAGTGTTAACACTTCAGAGAACAGTGGTAAGCCGGGCTGCCAAGGTCAACTGCACAGATGTACTAATTATATTATGAGCTTGACATCTAGCGGCCACCCCTGGCAGGGCAAAGCAGGCAAAGGTTAAATCAGCAAGGCTTGTCAAAGCACTTCTAACTACCCACCCTAGGGGAGCCCCAGGCCTCGCAGAGCAGGCTGGCACCGCACAAGCCCACCTTGGCCCCCGGCGGCTGTGCGCCGGCCCCCCGCCACCGCCCCCCGCACCCCGCCACCGAGATGCACCGGTGGCCTTTGCTCGCTGGCCAACGAGTGCCGCGGTTTGGCTTCATGGGCAACCAGGGACCGGGGCCGAATTTTCAGGGAGTGGGGAATTAAAAAGAAACAAACAAACAAAAAACAAACAAAAACCCCCTACGTTTAGGGAAGATGAACCGCAAGAGTTTCAAAAATGCCCTTTCTGAAAGATCAAGTGTGCCAAGGAATAAACGTTCGAGCGCGCTCATCCTGCGTGCTGTAGCTACAGCAATAGGAGATTAGAAAAGGCCCCCTCTTCAGTCCACTCTCTTTTCACTTTTCTACTTGAAACAAACATGTTTTCAAAAATGTGTTTCGTTTCGTTTTCCTGTCAAGCTTTCAGGCAATGATTTTTCCGGCTTTTCTGATTTTTCAGGGGTTTTCCCCCATAACAAGAGATGGACTCCATCTCCAACAGCATTACAGTTGAACCGGCTCCTAAAAGTACATTTTGGCCCCAGTTCCCATCTTTTTACTACTGGAAGACTTTCATTACATTTAGTAGGAAATTTGGAGAAGGTAAAGGAAACAAGATTTTGGCCCTTTTTCTTGAAATGTGCAATTTAATAAAAATGTACTACTGAAACTAGATTTACTCAAACTTCCTCTGAAAAATTTATAGCAAATTACTGTCATATTACAAATATAATTCTTTTTTTTCCTGCATGCTTTATTTTGTATAACATGTTAGTACTTAACTATTTTAATGTCATACCAGACCTGTTTTACTGTCAGCAAAACTGATTGACTCATGTCCTGACTGATGGATAGTCAACAGATACGCCTGTCCTGACTTGGCAGTCAACAAATCAAATGAAGGAAAAATACCCAGAAAATCTTCCCATGACTCAAACTATTTTTCAGAAATGGCACTAATGCTCATTAATTTATTTTTAATCATTTCCTTAATGCCACCCATTTCTCAAATTGTATCTTTTCGTCTTTTTTAGGCAAGTGCAAGTAATTTTCAACAGCTAAATATATGCATATTACTAGCTTAATTACACAGAATTTAGACTAACACCTTTTATAATTTCTTCCCTCCCACTCCAAAAAATAGCCTTAGTGTCTCCTTCAGGAGATGGCAAAAGTTCCTCGAGATTAGCAGCCTAGATAAAATCTGAACCACTTTTGTCTACTTTCATTGTTATACATACCTAGCAAACTGGCTGGTTGTTGCAGTTTCCTTATCGATCCAAAGATTTTTCTATCGCTAACACTGATCAAAATCATCAGAATACTAAAAAATGAGGCAAATACAGATGTTACAGAGTTTGAATGCTAAGTCTCTACAGTAACTCCTGAAATATTTATATAAAGTTTCAATAACCTTTTCTTATCAAAGGGCCAATTTATAGTAATACTTCTTGGGCCTTTATTTTTGAAATCAAAAAGCCATCTTTGGTATTGTTGCCTCAGAACAAACATTTGCAAAATGTATGTAAGTTTTATGTTTACTGATGGCTGCTTATGACTTTTCAAGTTTTAAGGACAGTAATGTCTAAATGACGTGGCATAATCTCTATTTTTGTATGAAGGAATGTCCTTCAAAAATGTGTGTTTACCATGTATATACACATGTACAGTGCACATACTCATATGAAGTTGGTTGCTCCATAGCAAACTGTCATTTCTGTAGCACAGCATGTGTGTCTGGGTATATAATTCCAAAAGAATATGGAGTGCATTTACTACCTGTTCAAAACTACATGGTCTAATTCCAGTTTGTCAATATTAAAAAGAAGCAATAGTTTAGATTATATTGTACATACTGCAAGAATTAAAAAAAAAAAAAGCAAAAAAACCCCAGGGCCAATATTTAAAAAATGATTGCAAAAAACATATTAGAAAACTGTCATTATGTAGTTGCCCATAAGCTACCCCTTTTACCTCACACTAAACAATGATGCATCTTTGCCAGTAACTTAGCGTGAAAAGTCAAAAGCATCAATTGTCATTACCGTTCCCAGAACTTTACTTGTAAACTATAAGCACCACTTTTCAGCATTACCAAAAAAAACCCCAAAACAACAACAAAAAACAACTTTAATTATGCCTACTTAAAAAAAAAAAAGCCATATCCTTAATTTAATATGGTAAATTGATCAGAGTAAAAGTTATGTGCATTGTATCTATTGGTTTTAGGAGAGCATCATAATTCTGATTTGCTTGTAATCTGTTGAATTACGGAAGTGTGCTAGAAATGTAATTCCAGATATTACAAAGCTTTTACATTTACTGAGAAACTGAGATTATTGTATTCTACAGGCAGTCCCTTGAATCCTTCTGCTGCTATTCTTAAATTATTTCCATCATATCTTTTAATTTAATAACCTCAAAGTGTTTTTTGAATAGGCATCTTTTGTTCACTCTTCTACACTGCAATTAAAATAATGCATCATCACTAGCTGCTTGCTAACACTTCTTTAGAAATTATTAAAATATTTTAGCATTTCACTTACAACAAATAATTTTAAACAATCTTCAGTGTAAATTTGTAGTTAATGGCATTGCCAATTATTTTCAGATTTCAAACAGTTTCTCACCGTCATGACGTTGCCCTGTTAGAATGCAGATGTATTATGTTGCAGTCCAAGCTAGCTACAAAATTATTTCTTATGTTTCGAAAACTTCTGTAGTAGCCTTACCACTAAAGTTATGGTGAGATCAGCGAACTTAAAAAATGGCCTAACGTTTATCTTCCAAACTGTCAGGCTTCTTTTCACTGCTATGGACACCCTTTCATTCGAAGGACTATACTTATGGGATGAGCAGTTTAAAATGCCTCACTTAATAAAATGTATTTTGAAGTGGTATTGAACATGATTTCATTAAATAAATAATAAGCTTCATTTGCTTAATCTTGTGTTAACAAAAACTTCCATCATTGCAGAGAAACATAGCCAAATCAATGAAAAGGCTACATATATGAAATAATACTGCTTAAACAGTTTGCTTTTTAAATACTGCAAGTAGGCTCCTGTCTATTCTGTACTGTGCAAACTATTTTTGGCCTGTTGCAAAATATGCTCAGGAACTGTAGCAATATCTTGATTACAGCTGTGAATAGAAATGAAGAAGACTGACTTGACAAGAAGTGTTTTAATTCTCAAGATTTGGAGCACTCATTATATTTGGCCTTTAAAATTGCTTTCAGTATAACAACCATTAGGCTTCATAATATAACATGTAAATGATTTACAATACACTAATGTGCACTAGATATCCTTCCACTCACGTATACTGTGTCCACCTTGTTCACATTTCTCAAATGAAAGTGAAAAAACAACAGCACTACTTTAGCTGGTTAATTATTAACTATGAAGGGTTTCACTCTATTAATTAAAATATGTTTTAATAAAAGGAAACATAGCACATTTTGATAACAGCCTTCTAAGGCTGAAAAGTATTTACATTGTTGCATTTTAGGGCTGCTGTGAAAGCCGATTTTGTGCTATTCAGGGACCACAATAATAACGCTTTAAAATTCCTCACTGGGATGCAATGTAGTCCTTTTGATGGAAAGACTGTCTTTCTCATTCGGCAGAAATAAATCCATTCATTTGATCATGTAGTCATTGAGGGCAATACAAAACAAACCAAGTGTGAGAAATTCTATGTGATGAAGTAAACAAAACAAACCCCCCCCCCCAAAAGGGGGGGGGAACATTTCCATGACAAAAAGATTCTTTGTCCTTAATCTACCCACCATATGCAAGCGTTTCTTTTTAGCATATCTCTTGTTCTAATCTCGGTGACATGGCTACATAGATAAGATTCACAAAACAAAACAAAAACGTAGTTTATCAATCTTTTTTTCAATTTATTAACTCACCAGGAGTATCATAATGAAGTGGCTGGGTTTTATTTTTCTGCATTGAAATGGATTCTGAGCATTTGAAAGTTTATAATACTAGTGATAAATTCTTAAACCTAGAACCCACCCCAGCAGAGACTGTTTAACTAACCTCGTTTACATAATGAAATAATAATTCTCATCTGCCTGCCTACACTATTTGACGCTACTACTGTTTCCTAAGAAAATTAAAATTTAAAAATGCACCGTTTTGGTCTTCAGCTGTGACAGAAGGGAGCATTTCTCTGTGTGCCTGTTACTGTCAGCACCCGAGCGGGCAGTTTTTTCCAGAAGCAGCGGCAGTGGCCCCCTTCCTACCTTCCCTGGACAGTGCGGACTCACTCCCCCGTTCCCCAAATACCCTGGGAAGGAGGAGGAGGAGGAGGTGGGGAGTGCTCGCTCAAAGATTTGCCAGTCTGACAGATGTTTTAACCTGATGAAGTGGATTCATGCTGCCTTAAGCTTCAAGGTTGTAAAGTTCGATACAATAGTCAAAATCTTCCTCAGGCTTCAACTTTCCTGCCTTTCTCTCCCTACAGATAGATGTAACTTGGAAGTCACAGTTTTACAGCAGAAGAATGACTTTTTTCTTCTTTTTCGGGGGGGGGGGGAGGGGGGAAGAGAGGAGCAAGGGGCCTAAGCAGAAAGCAGAAGACATAGGGGCTTCCACTTGGTTGTGGGAGTAACTAAGAAAGCAGGCGAGCTGTAGGCAAAGGCGAAAAGAAAAACTTTCAAGTGGAGGCTCTCAACTTAGCCCAGAAAAAGTGAGGATGGGCTGTGGCATGCCTTTGCATTCGGTGATGGAAAGGGCTGTTAAGAAAGAAAAGGAACTTGCGACCCTCTTCTCAAAAAAAGAAAAGAAAAGAAAAGAAAAAAAGAAAAAAGAAAAGAAAAGCAAGGTGGAAAGAGCGAGCAATTCCAGCTCAAACCTTCCCAGATCTGGACACTTGCTCCCGAGCAGGCTGGACAGCCTCGAGGCAGCAAAGCCGAGGCTGCGGGCAGGGAGGGGGCAGGAATGGCGGATGGGCGAGAAAATCACCCTTGGCCGGCGCGGCGGCGGCGGGGGCCGGCGGGGCCCCGCTCCCCCAAAGCGGCGCCGCGGGGCGAGACGGGGGGGGCGGAGAAGCCGCTCGGGCTCCGCGGAGGGGTCCCCCCGTCCCCCCCAACGCCGCCGCCCCCGCGCCTGCCTCCGAGGGCCGCTCCGCGCTGCTCCGCGCCGCTCCGCGGGCAGCCGCGCGCCCCGGCCCCGGGCCGCCGCCAACTTTCCTGCCGGCGGGGCCAGGGGAACATGGCTCCTGCCTGCCCCGAGCCTCCCTCCCCCGAGGGGGGAAAAAAAAGGGAGGAAAAAAAAAAGAAGAAGAGGAGAGCGTAGGGAGAAGGAGGGGGGGGGGGCGAGGCAGGCTGCGCTCCGGGGTGCCGCTCTCGCCGCTTCCCAAAGCGCCGGGCAGCGCGGCGGGAGGCAGGCAGGGAGGCAGGGAGGGCCCTAGCCCCGCCGCAGTACGAGCGCTCGTCAGGCCGGCAGGGAGCTGCTGGGAGGGATGGTTAGTCAAGGGGTGGGCTGCAGAAACTTGGCTAAACTGCTAACTTCTCAGTTCCGCTGCCTCTTCCCCCAGCTGGTCTAATTCCCGTTCTCCCGCTGCAGCGTAACTGCGCTCCCCTGCTCACCATCATCACAAATCCACCTATCTCCATCAGAAACACACTCACAAAAGAAGAGAGAGAGGGAGAAAGAGACGCTGGGAGTCCTTACCGTGCTCAGAAACTGCCTCCGCTTGCAGCTCTTCGTCCGATTTGAGATGCTGGGGTTTCGCTTGCTTTCGACGAGACATGCTGCTAACTGAGGCGTCTTGGCTCTGCTTTTTGCAGAGGCATCAGCGACGTGGAGGTGGAAAGGGGGGAGGAATGGGATCGAGGGTGGAGGGGGGGACTGGAAATAACTGTTCGCAAATAAAAGTCGAGTTGCAAAACAAACCAAACAAGCAACAACAGAAAAGGCAAAAAAAAAAAAAAAAAAAAAAGCAACCCTTAACAACCAACCAAACTGAGAGAGTGAGTGAGTGAATGCGTGCGTGGGGGATTAGCCGGGCGGGGTGTGCGCGATGCTGTGGTGTGTGCGCTGCGGGCTGGGGCGGCTGCGCGGACCTCGCATGGGGCTCGGTAATTATGATTGTGAATAATGCATGGCGATTAATGGTGCTGGGGGCGAGCGCGGATTGGCCCGGCTCCAGCGGACTCAGGCTGCATATGTAAATGAAGGATGGGGCGCAGCAATTAGCCGCTTCGCTCCGCCAAATGATGCGTCTCCCCGACACCAGCAGCGCCTCCTGCAAGAGGCACCGACCGCGGCAGCAGCAGCGGCGGCAGCGGCGGCGGCGGCGGCGGCAGCAGCAGCAGCAAAACACACACACACACACACCACGCAGGAGGGCTCTGTTTTGCACACACTTTACACAACATATGTGCAAGGTTCACTTGTTGGGGGAGGTCACGATCTTCGTCTTCCTTCCTTTGTTTCTTTCTCTCCCCCAACTTAGTTTCTTTTGCTCTGCTTTCTTCTACTCTCTTTGCTTTTTTTCTGGCCTGCTTTTATTTATTTTTTTTCACATCACTCTGCCTGCTCTTCTCTCCTGGTCTCTCTTTTCCCAGAAGTCGATCTACAAGGCATCTGATTTCTGTGTGCGTGTGAGTAATTTCTTCGTAGGAAGAAAAGAAACTTTTGTGGGTTTTTTTTTTCTTCTTCTTCTCGGTGTGCGTGTGTGTTGCTCTGCTCTTCGCTTTCCCCTTGATCTTCACATGCTTGTCTTTAGCTCTTCCTCCGTCCTGTCTCCTTTTCTGTCGCTCTTTTCCTTTCTCTCCTTCCCGGCTGACTTTTGTTCTCTCCTCCCGAAAACGCACGCTCGCACACACCGAAGACCTGGGGCAGTTTGGTCTTTCACCTCTCCTTCCTTCTTTGTCTCGCAGCTTCTTTCTCCAAGCAGAGACTCCCCGTTGGTGGTGGTGGTCACTTCCTGTTGTCCATTGGTAGGAAGTTTTTTTTCTTTCTCCTTCTCTCTCTCAGGTTGTAATGACTTTTTGTGACACGCCTCCCCCCCCCCCCCCCGCTCAGTTGTGTGTCCTGTTAGTTAATGACAGCAGCCTCGCGCGAGTGCTGATGAGCAAGTCCTTGGGTCTCCAGCAAACAGTATCGATCCTCTCCCAGTCTTTTTTTTTTTTGGGAGGGGGGTGGCTGTTGTTGTCGCAGGGGTAATCCCCCCTCCCCTCTCCCTCGCCTTCCTCGCAGCCGCGCCGGCAGCCGCTCCCTGCGCCGGGTCCCTCCGATCGATGCCTCCGCTCCGTGCCGAGGAGGAGTGCGCGCACCGCGGCGGCTCTTGATTTCGGGCAGATAAACTTTCAAGTTTGGGAGCGGTGCGGGTCACACGGCAGCTCCTCCTACTCTCCTCCTCCTCCTCCTCCTCCTCCTCCTCCTCCTCCTCCTCCCGTGCCGCGCTGCCGGGGCTGCCGCCGGGGCTGCCCCCAGCTCCGCAGCCCGACCAGCTCCCGCCGCCTCCGAGCCTCCCTCTCCGCGCGCACTTTCCCAGCAGCAGCTTTTCTCCCAGACCCCCCCTTCCCCTTTTTTTTTAAGAGGGGGGGGAAGGGGAGGGAAGTCTCCCCCTCCCGCTTTCCCCTCTCTCGCGTTGCAAGTTGCTCGGGAGCTGAGCCGAGCCGAGCCGAGCCGCCCCCGTCCCGCCCCCGGCGCGCCGGGCCGCGGGACAGAGCCGCGGAGCCGCCCCGGCTCCGTCCGCAAGTTGCTGCTGCTGCTGCTGCTGCCCGCGGCGGTCGCTGCCCGCCCGCGCCGGGGGGCGCCCGGGGGGGCCGCCGGGCCGGCTCCCATGGCAGGGAGCCGCCGCTAGGATGTACCCGGCCGTCGCCGATCACCGCGCCGCGCCGCGCCCGGCCCCGCGTGTGTGCGTGTGTGTGTGCGTGTGTGTGTGTATGCGGGGGGGGGCTCCCCCCGGCTCCCCCCGCGCCGCTTTCCCCTTTTCTTTGCTGTCACCGCCGCGGGCTGCGCGCCCCGCGCCCCTTTGTGCCTGCGGGGCTCCGCCGCTGCCCCCCGGGGCCGGGCCGGGGCCCCCCTCGCCGGCGCCGCGGGCCATGGGGCTGGGGGCAGCGGCGAGGATCAGCGAAAGGGATTTCCTCCTCATCCCCCCCGCCCCCCCACCCCGTGTAATCCAGCCCGAGTCCTTAAAACACACGAACCTCGGCTTCTTTGGGAGGCTCCTCTGTGTAAACTTTCCCCGCTGAGAGCTCGCTCTATCTCGTGCGCTGTGATACCGCGTCTCTGGGCTTTCGGTTTATTCCCCACTTCTGTGTTTGCAGGCAAACCAAATAAAATTAAAGACGACAGTTTAGGCCACTCCAGATAGTTTGCTGACATGCACACTATCAGCGATTTCTGTCTCGCAGGTATTCGTTAAAAGAAGGCACGATCCCTAAGAGCAACAATATTAAAATGCCAAATAAATGCATTTTGGATATTAGACGAATATACCTTTTTATCCTTCGTTTAGCAAGATGGGCACACGAGACCCCTTGCTATGATTGCCTGCTTTATAATTAAAATACTTTTTTACTGTACAGAAATTCTAATGTGTCTTTTCTCCGTCCATCCACCCTTGCTGAAAGTTTTGTCGTACTCGGAGTGTCCAATCTAAAATATCTGGAGGCGATCTTGATGGTTGAAATCTGATGTAATTTTCTAATATGAAGTGGGAGGGGACGAACCCATTTATTGAGCATGTTTTTTTCCGTCAGGAGTAGGGATTTATTGCACACAGCGCACACGAATAACACGGTATGTGTGTGTGTGTGTGTGTGTGTGCGCGCGCTGCATTATATTATATACAGAATGCAGGTGAAAGCGAGCGTCTGCGGGGGTTAAAGTAACCTTCAGAAACTGCAGCCGCGAGGGCAGAGCTGGATTTAGGGCTTCTCTTTCAAAAGCAGAGGTACATTTCTCCCGAGTTGGTTTAGGTGAACCAGCTCAGCTATCTCCTGTGACTGAAACACTTGCCTGGAATGCGAGAGGACGCACTTTAACCTCGCACAGGCATTTTTTTCCAATTGCACTGATACCAGAAATGTGTCAATTTTCATCCAGTCATCTTCTGAAGGGATTTGTTGTTGTCATTGCTCAAGCAACATTTCCTCCCTAAAGTTTCGCGCTTTCTATTGCTCGGGGTCTGCTAGTTTCCCCCAGTAGCACGCGATTTCTTGAAGAGCGTTTTAAAAGTGCCTTTCTTACGGCGCGATATATATAGAAAAGCAGTTCTGACAGCATTATAAAACCAAACTTTGCCTTTCTGTAAAAAATAAAATGATCGAAAATTAATATGAATTTTGCGGGACACGAGAGAATCTTTAAGCGGAAAATTAAATAATCCCGTCTTTAATGTTTAATGAACAATGGAGAACACAACCGCAAGAAAGGCATAATTACCAGATTTGTATCTCTCGACATTAACATATTCTAGGGTTACAAGCGATGCATTTTTATGGTTTTGTTTTTCCTTGCTTCGCTCTCCTTTCCGCTTTTTTTTTCTTTTTTTCCCGCTTCCCTCCCCACACTCTGGGAGACAGAAGCGGCAGCGGGACGCGCGGGGGTAACGGCCGGAGCCGCGGCGCTGCCCGCGCTGCCCCGGCCGCGGCGACGGAGGGAGGCAGCAGCCGCCCGCACCTGCCGCCGCCGCCGCCGCGCTCCCCCTGGGGAAACTTTGCTCCCGGACCCCCACGACAAGCGCGGCGGTGCCGGGCTCGGGACGCCACGGGGGGAGCCGGGAAGAGACGCCCGGCTCCTCCGCCCCCCGCTCGCTGCCCTGCAAAAGTTTCCCGCGGCCCTGCTACTTCGTCTGCCTGACTGGGGGGGCGGAAAGTTACGCACTCGCTGGAGCTGGGCTGCCAAAAATACGGCCACTTCGAGGGGAAACTGATGCCCGGTGTAAATGTCACGTAGGCGTGTGCGCGCAGAGAGAGCGGGGCGCCCGCCCGTGCGGGAGCTGCGTCCGCGGCCCCGCGCCCCTCTCCGTGCCCGGGGGGGCTACTGAAATACTTGCATGGTGATGATGGAAAACAAAAGTTGTTTTTATCTCCGCAATTAAATCTAATTTGTTAATTGTCTTTCTCTTTCGCGATGTTGCTTTCATCTTAAGAAGCGACACGTTATTATTTTGTCTGCTTAATAATATTATTTACCAATTACTACTTTATTTTTTACATTAATGGGACACCTAATTATGCGTTTGCTTTAATTTGTATCCTTTATTCAGGGGGAATAAAACCCCTCAGAAAGCTTATCTACAAGATTGACTTCACAAAGAGCGTTTAAGTAGTTCCATCTACCCGTATGCTTTATACAAGGTGGTTGTTCTTAAACCCATCAAAGTTACCAACGAGCAGATAAGATGGATCTGACGTTTCGTGCAACCCGTCTACTGTTTTCTATTGTTATTTTGCTCAGCAACTTTATTCAAAGGGGCGTGCAATTATTTGGACTTTATTTTCTATCATCTCCTGCTCTTCCTGGCAAGCTGAAGTATCTTCCCACCCCCTTTCTTCAACACAACTTTTGTTTGAGGACCCTGGTGTTAAATCCAGCGCAATTTTGTCTGTTTAAGGCTGCAACAACTGACCGCTAATTCGTTCTCACATGAGCAAAGATATTACCATACTAATATTATTATTGGTGAGAAGAGTAATTGATAACACCACCTGCCACTCTGCAGCAATCACGATGATAAATGTTTCCATCAGAGGGAAATCTGTGCTTGGTCTACCACAGCCTAACCCAAACAGCATGTCAAATGTCAATTATAAAGATGTTTCTTTTCTATTACAATTTTTTTTTTTTTTTGTAGAAAGCAACTAGCCCCACCACCAGATTTATAGAAGCAGTCTGCAGCACAATCGTGTCTGAACATTTTGCCTTAAACATTTAAGTTAGTTTTCCTTTTATTTAATCTCATGTCACTCTTAGATCTAAATAAATATCGATTCATACACACAAAAGCTTATGCTCATACTTAGCCAACGCCAATTACCACCCACTTCCGTTCTTTAACCTGACAGATCATACATGAATTTAACCAACACATTTTAAATACCATGCTCTATGGAATATTTATATTACACATACTTATGGGGATATTATCAAGCAACATACCTTTAAATCCATGTATACATACCATTCACACATCTAGGTGCATCGTTGGCGTCTATCTCAAAATACTAAATCTGTATCGTAACACATATCTGTCAGCATATAATCAGGCAGGTACATGTAATGTGCATATAAAACCAGTACTTGTAGCCCCTTTGTAAAAATCTGTATGTTACTGAAAATGGCTAGTGAGATGAATATTAAAGTTTATATATATATATATATACACGCATACCACACACACACACACACACGATGTAACCTCGTTCAGTAACTCTAGCTATATAAATAGTGCCGCCAAGTATAAAAACTTTCATCCCCTTGGCTACAGATATGCTCAGAAGATTATTATTAGTTTGTATTAATAGATGCAGGCCTCAAAAGACGAAATCAGCTATTGATAATTGCAAGAAGTATACAGCAGCTACTGTATCGATCGGCTTGTCCCTTATTCCCCTGGTATAGGAGAGATAAGAAGACACACTCTTTAGTGCAATATAATTTCTTTTGACCTATCTGCTTGCTACAGACTTATGATGAATAGCCAGAGTGGTTAAAGTCCTTTATCACGAAAGTTACCCCTTGATATAATATTGATTCTTTATAACTAGCTCCAAACACAAAAATCAAACTGTCCACTTGACCATCATCATCATCAATATCATCACAAAGGCTCTGGAATAAAGATCAGCACAGGACTGAAAACGCTTTCTGTAATCTGCCCACCTAATCTTTATTTGCTGATGATGAAAAGAAAAGGTGTGTGTGTGTGCGCGCGCGCCCGTCCGGGCAGGGCGGGGGCGGGGGCGAACGCACCAGAGACTGTCATCTGAACAAATAAAAAAAATATATTAGGTTAAGAAAGGGACCGCTCGGGCTCTTTCAAGAGAAACCAAACGGTGCTCGAGAAGTTAATGCTCCTGCTGCCACCCCCTGCTCTCCCTCGCAGGGGAGGCAGGCGCTCTGAAGGCCCGGTGCTACATTACACTCGGGGCTTTTTCCCCCCTTGAGGGAGGCGATCTGCACTGAATACAGAGTTATGTAAGAAGCAGTCGCGGCAGAAGCGGTGTCAGGCAGCGTTTCCCTTGCGTAGAGTCAGTGTTAACAAGTCTGCTTCCCACTTTCTCTAATTTTGCCGTCCCACGAAGCGATCCACCAATTATTTCCAGATCACCTGGTGATCCGTTAAAAAAAAAGAAAAAAAAAAAAAGAGAGAGGCTAGGAAAAAAGCCGCTGATGTTTAGTTTGATGCCTAACGTACAGTGTCTATAGGGCGATGCAGAAAAGAAAGAGCATAATCCACGTGCACACTGCCTTAAATTAACGGTGTTCCCTTTGCCGCCCCTCTCCATAGCACCAGCCTGCTTTTGCTCAGGGCTGCGTTAGCACCATCGCCAGTAATTACGAGCGCGTGTGCACGGGGAGAGCGGAGACTGGGAAGGTGGGAAGCAGGACGTGATTCCCCTCCGGAGCAATCAGGACGGGGAAAGGTTTCATCCCGTGCAGCCGGTACGTTGATCACACCTAATGGGCTAGTTAGGGTCGCCTTGCGAGCCGCGGTGCTGTTTCAGCGCAAGTTTGCGCTTTGCAGGCGAGAAGGGGGCGGGCGGCGGGGGAGGAAGGGCAGAAAAGGGGGCGCGACTGGCTGCAGCAGCTCAAGTTGCGCTGCCCGCGGGCGGCAGCGCCGGGGGCGCGGACTGGCCCGGGCACCCTTTCCAGGGGAAAAAGGAGGAAAAAAATAGGGGGGGGGGCAGCAAGCAACGCGGCAACCCCCCCTTCCCCCGCGGCGCCGGGGTCTGAGCGGGAGCGGAGGGGCGCGGAGGCCCCGCGGCAGCGGCGGGAGGCGCGGGCTGAGCGCGGCCGGGCCGGGCCGGGCCGGGCCGGGCCGGACCGGACCCCCTAGCCCCGGCGGAGCCCCGGACGCGGCGGGGAGCCGCAAGGACCGCCGCTGCTGGCACCGCGCCCCCGGCCCTTGTCACCGGGGAGGCGCCGCTCACTCCACGAGCGGCTCCTAATGATGCATTTTAAAAGCTTTCCTCCTTCCCACCACGGCCTCAGCACTATCGCCCTGCAATAATGCACCGGGTCGTCAAAAAAAAAGGGGGGGGGAAAGGAGGTGGTGAATATCGAGATCCTTTGAGGCCTCAGTCACTGATCCTCTGCGGGTCAGGCAGGTACCCCCCACCCCTCGCTGACATCTCCACAGAGTCGTCCACTGACCTTTGCAGCAGATATTGTTAGGAATCAGTCAATCAAAGAAAAAAAAAAAAACAGAAGAAGAGGAGGACAGCCTTTTGCCCGGGTTATGACATACCACTTGAAATTAATTATAACACAGGCATCACAGGTGCACACAGGGGAACAGAAGGTATTCTTAAGATTTCAATGCTTTGGGGGATACAAGAGGCAAGGTTTTCCAGCAGATGCAGTCTAACATGCTGTGCTCTCTTCTTTTCCTAAAACCAGGTGATGACAGAGGGAAAAAATAAAAGAAAAGGCGGAATGGTGCAAGTACATCAGGCCAGCTGGTGGGAGAGGGATGGAAGAAGGGTGCTTTGGCACTTGAAGTACTGGTATGTAGAAAAAGTTGCTCAAGTGATGATGGTTGCTGTTTTTTGTTCAACAACGTGTACCTTTACTGTGACCTGATGATATGTGTGCTATTGAACTTCACAAAATGCATTCATGCTTCCCTTGGCAGGTCTAGGTGTAAGAGTTGATGACTAACAAAAGTAATATAGATTAGAATCAATTCCCCTTATCTGGTGACAAAAAATAACATCATGTCAACAGTGTGTACATCCTATCGTCAAATGACACAATATAATTTGATTAGTTGAATAAATAATCAGGTATGTCCAGACATATAGGTCACCTACTTGCAAATGAGATTACCCTGCTTGGGTACAGTACAGGCAGCACCTGATTAGAAAATAGCTTCTTTCTCTGTCACTCTAGCTTCCTTTTACAAGGACCATCTGATATTTTCAAATGCAAGCGTTTTTTAAAAACACTTATATATTTTGCAAATCCTGTACCCGTGTTTTTGCACTCACATGTAACATGCATGCAGTCTGCGTTAGAGATACCAACTTCAATATCAAAGCTGGCCAAGTTGTCCCTATTTTTCTATCTGACTATTTGCAAGTTTTAAATGATAGCCCATATGCTGTGAGCTGAAATAAGTATAGCTGAAATACGACCATTTGAAAACTAAGCATCATTCCTTTCCACAGATGATTTTGGCTAATTGGGTCTGATTGAATGTGCATGTGAATAACAGGAATGTAAGAAAGAATAATAAAAAATGTTAGGTAAGAAAGCATGCAAAAATTTAATTTCTGAAGTCCAAATTGAGGAAGACCATCAAATTCAAAAATAAGTATGCTGGTCTTTAAATGTTAACCATTATATCACATTCTGCAGAAAGGCAAGAAGGCTCTAAGTACATCCTAAAGCTCTCAAACACCGTGTTTTCTACTGGAATTGAATCTCTCAGATCTCTCAAACCAATAGTGTCTTTCAGAGAGTAACATTTTTGGCCTTCTTTCTTTTTTCCATAGCTTGCAAATTTTCACAAATTAAGCATCCAACACACTGGAACACATTTTGCTATAAAATGATGTGTATTAATTCATATAATATAGCCTAGATTAGAATGACATGGAGATGTGCAGAGAAACAGGAAGAAGAACAGAAAGTACAGTCATATCCCTGGTAAAGACAAGGGCTATTAAAAGGAAGAAAAAGAGTAGTTTGGGGAAGTAGAAAGGAGATTTTACGCCACTTGAGTAGTAAGAGAATAGTGGTGAGGGCAAAAAGGTGAAACAGAAATGATGGGAAGGGAGATCACGTAGACTGAAGAAAGAAGAGTCCAGTGTTAGCACTGAGTTCAGTGAAGTTAGCAAAGTAAAAAGTTACAGCCTTTGTTTTACACTTGTGTAGGAGAGCATTTTTAAAAAGCTTTACACTCCAAGTACAGAAGAAGTTTCTGCAGGATTTAGACATATCAAACCTGGGCATCATAGTTAGAACTTTTCTTCTTTAAATATAGAACAAAGCACCAGAATGTTTGAAAAGTTTCTAGGCATAAACTGACACAAAGGCTAATATCTGACAGGGCAGTGTTTCTCTCTTCGGACATGCCATTGCTAAAATAAATACGAAAGCAAGACAAAAAAATCCACCCTGACACATTGCTTTGGTTTCTACAACCACTAGCAGTTGACAGTGAGTCATATTACTGTATTTTTAAATATATATATATATATATTTATATGTATGTACACACACACATAACCTTTTAGTTTGAACTGCTTGGGAAGCAGCCACACAACAGCACACCTTCTCAAGTATGTGCACACCCTTCCTTTGCTAGTATCACCTAACAACACTTTCATTCAAGGTAAAGCAAAATGGTAGCAGTAGTATTGACCTTCTGTTTTTTTTCGCCAGTGAAATGTATAAAATGGTGGTAGTGGTGGCAGGGGGTGGAGCTCAGATAAAATTGGTAAAGTATCACCTTTGGATTGTGAACGGTTACTTAATGCTATGCAATAAAGCTCCCACCCAGTGATTTTGGCCATTATAGCGAAATCTCTGCCATTACTGTGATCAAAATCAATTGATCAGTCAATCATCCTGCCTCCACTTGCTAACAGAGAATGATATTGCAGAATCTATTCTTACTCTGATTTGTGAGAATAAAGGTAGAATTTATTTCTCAGGTTGCAATCTGTTCCCTGACTACACCATGGTTTGTATGTGTGTAGACATATGTATATATAAGTTGTGTACATGTATATCCATACAGGTCTAAAAACTATATTACATACCTCTATGCTCCCTTCTGCACACAGAGCTTGATTTTAAACCAACATTCAGACATGCATACCTCTTTGCAAAAATCCTCATCTTAGAATATGAAGCAATTGCTTGCAACTTTATCCATAAAAGTAGCTATGATGTATTTTTCTCTGTTAGGTATGCAAGAGTATACATGGTTGAAAGAGAGCAACTTTTCCCCACGGTGGGAGATTTCTGGCTCAATTACATATAGTTTTGCATGCTCCCAAAGCAAGTGCATTTATACCTTATGTCAAAAGCACAATTTCATAATGCAGAATCCCACCCTCAGAGACACTGTACTAAATTCTAAATCCCCCAGACTGTAACTTCAATCCATCATGTAGGTTTGTGACAAATTTATAAATACTCCCATAAATTATATTCACAGTTAGGCTAGAAAGGAACAAAGATGCACACAAATGCAAGGAAGGAAAACCTGTAGTTTATAGACCAACCACAAATTGCTTATGGTTAGAGGAAAAAAAAATTCCACCATGGGCAGGTAATTTTACAGTCAACATCAGCAGTGTTTCTGACATTCTTCTAAAGCATCTGATACTGGCCACTGCCACAAACTGGTAACAAATAAGCCAGACAACTGTCCTGGGCCTGTGTGACTATTTGTACTTCCTTCTGCCCTCTGGGAGAGGGTGGATTACATCTGTATATCTCTGGTGCTTCCTCTCCTCTGCTTCCCTGCCTCTGCTTCCAGGGAAGTGTAATATCAATAATATTTTCATTTAATAGCTCACTCCAGTATAACTCAGTACAAGTTACTGTCTTAGAAATAACCTTCATTTTATGTAATTGTTAAGGAGACTAGAAGAGGGAGAAGGAAACTGCACTGAGGAAAAAATGGATTTTTGTGGTGAAAGTGCTGTCCTGCAAATCTTCCTTTCTTGTGTCAAAGCCTGCCTGCTGCACAAGGCTGGTCACTTAGCTTCACCGTTTGCCAGTGCACAGGGTGGGGGTAACATTAGCTTACCTTGCAGAGGCATTGCAAGTTCATTCATGCTGCAGGATGGGCATGACCTGAGCATGGACAACATCCCCCTGAGCTCAGGCACTCCTGCCAGTAATGGGAAAGCTAGGCTGCTCCTTTCTCCTCTGCGCTGAGCCCGAGCGCAGTCTTCCTAGTTTATTGCCAAAGAGCCAGTTTATGCAGTGGGTTTGCTTTTGAGGCAAAAAAATGTTGTAAGACTCACTGTGAGATATTGACATGTGTGTAATTTAGGAAGTACTGCTGAGTTATTTTCATGTACTTGAGATTCATATAATTTATTTTAAGGGTCAAAAATAGGAGAGGCGAGGTGGTACCATGCACGTGTTCTGCATTGCTTGTTTTGTTAGCTGAGTTGTTTGGACCCTTCTGTTTTCAGAGAAAGATTTTGTATTTGACACATCATGCTAATACCAGTCATTAGGCTCAACTGCATGTGATTGATGCTCTATAAATACCTATGTACAAGTGGTTTGCAATTGTTGCTGTATAAATACCTACCAGAGATAGCTATACAGTGACCAGGGAAAAAATAAATCAGATTATCCTGCAAGAAATGCATGAAAGTAGGTAGCGAGAGAACATCGTACCAGGTTCCTTTGCAGGTGCAATGCCATGTGTTTCAGGGAGAGGTGGCCTGGTCTCCAGGACCAGGGGACCCTGGAGGTGCCTCTACTGGTGTCAAAGGCTCCTGCAGCTTTGCCTGGCTTCCAGCTACCGCAGCATCAGTGGCCTTGCACACTGTGGTTTCCCCACCAGCTGCTGCCGCCTAGAGGGGACCAGACCAGGAAAGATGGTCTGCTGGAAAGCAGTTAGGTTAGGTTGCCAAAATAACCACCCAAAGGATGTCTCCCCTGGCTGCTCACTGATGTATGTTGTCTGCCCATCCTCGGCCTTACTACTGAATTTCTGTTATCACTCTTTGACAGTTTGTCCAATATCCTTGTAGTGTCTATCCAAAATATCTTCAAAACCTTTAAGCATGGACTGGCTTACCTGTGCAGGTGAGTGGATTAGAAACCAGGTCCAGATTTTCTTTGTGGTGAGATTTGCCAACTCTGCAATGAGCATGCAAGGTAAAACCACTCACATGATGATAGCCAGTCCTTGCTGCTCTTCACATATTTTTTCTGGGGGACAGATACACTCTTCACCTTAATGTGGGAACCCATGGACCATGCCTCCAGGTGAAGAGAGGTAAGAACAGAAAACAGTGAGAGAAAAGTTTTGGCTTTGTTGATACAGCTTGACTGAGAAAACATTAAATCCAGGCCAGGCTAAGCTAGGAACTTAGACCTGGGCTGGCTGAGTGGTGAAGACAAGCTCTGAAGTGCTCCTACACAAACTGGACCATGAGTACTGATGCTGTGTTAATCCAGTCAGGAAGCCTTTCTTGGATTGGCTACTGAGGCTGTTGTGAACCTTGTCTTGGATTCAGATGCCTAATGTGAGAATTAATCCTTAAAAGAGGTGCTGGGGGTTAAGGAGTGCAGTCATTTAGTATATATGAAGAACAGCACCATCTTAAACATCACCAAGGAAAGGAAACAGTATGCTGAACAAACAGCGATGACCGTGATAAGGAAAAACAAACCAATGCCCCTCTAATTTGCCACAGGACCAAATGTATTCCTGCTTACAGAATTCAGGAGTCCTAATTATTGCCTACTGATTTCAATGAGAATTACATCCTGATGTAACATAGAAATCAAATTTAGCTGTTACATCAGATTGGTGTAAGTTACAGTCATTTTGAACATCTGTTGAATCACAAGTAGGCATGATTATGTACTTCACCCCCTATAGTCATTTCCTTACCTAATTATATCCAGCCACTTCATATGCCACTATTGAACTTGCCCAGGTATATTTCTGAGTCAGTACTCCTGTAGCTCTCCAAATGCTATGATGTTGAGACAAGAAAGTACTTTTTTAAATTAAGAGCAATTTACAATATGTTACACTTTCAACATTCAATTAAATAATAAAGATATGAGAATAAAATCCTTTTGCAACTCCAGGGAGCCACTGATAGAATGATCTGCAGATAAGATTAAAAGATTTCAGCACAACTAAGATTGCCTTTCATGACCTTAAATGTCATCCCCATCAGATTTAATACTAAACACTGTATTTTTCCTTTTTCATTAATCAGTCTAGGAGAGAGATCATAATGCTTTATCTTGATGTAGAAGATGGGTATTAGTATGTGAATAATGCTTTATTTTCCAGAAATACAGACTGCTCCATTTATATTTCCATTTCAACAGTAAAACCTCTGCTGTATAATGTATGTAAAGCTCCCACCTGCAAACATGATTATTCTGCACTGTTGACATCACATTATTATGCAATCAATACTTTGTCATGACTTGCATATTTTTTAGTTCCTCTGGAAATTTGCTACTTTATAATTCTGACTGAATAAAGAAATCTTTCCCACTATCCAAGTGCATTTTTGATTAGTAATTAGACATTTACACATGAAGAGCAAATGAGATGAAAGAACTGTTTTCCCCCCATATATCACCAAGATGATTTAGCCCGAGTGAAACTTTAACCATGCATGAGAAAGTGGGATGGGGGGAAGGAGGAGGAAGAATCACATTTTCATTTGGTATTAAAGCAACCATTTAATATGAAGTCATTTCATTGACAACCTAATTTTGGACCATGCACTGCTGAGCATAATATTTGAAACAATTTAGCAAAACCTCCTAGAACATTTGAGTTCTGGCTAAGGAGCTGATACCATGGTTTCCAAATGGACCACCTGACAAATTATTTTAGAAGATAATGATGAGCCATAATAAGGTTTCATCAGCTTCTTTTCAAGAAAAGATTCAGAAATCCATTAGTCGCTAGCAAAACCCATTGGTTTGAGTGGGGCAAGGGTTTTATTCCCTGCTGTTTCTCTTTCTGCAAAAATATGCAAACTTAGTCTAGCATTTTATATTTCCTGCATACCTAAATAATACTTCAGCTGGAAGCATCACCCAGTCAACTGAGGAAAAAAAAAACCACCCATGCTTCAGAACTCCCCTACAAGGTATCAATTACAGAGATTTCCATTTTTAAAGGAAGGATAGTAAGGCAAAGGCATTAAAAGACTTCAGACCTGTCTCTTTAGGAGTCAGGCACTGTGGGAACCAAAGCTGCCCTGCCTGACTAGAAATCCTACCCCTGCAGCTGGGAACCTTGGAAGCCTGGACTTCTACGGGCATCTTTCCCAGCAAGCAACTTTCCATCAGAACCATGCCTGTGGTTTAAATTAGGATGTATCAAATGAGAGGTATTTTCATAAAAATGATTTTTCTTTGATAAATAGGCATTTTCTGAGAAGGCTCTGCACTGCCAGAGCATTCTTTACCTGTGTCATTAACCCCAGTCCTTGTGCCCCTGTTGCAAGGGGCTGTGATACCATCTGCTCCATGTTCAGGGGCAGATGCCATAGCTCTCATCCCTTCCAAGCATCTAGAAACCTGCTTGACTGTGTTGTATGACAAATACGTATGCAGCATTTGTGGCTGATTCAATTACTCTGCAAAGTTCCAGAATGCACTAACCGGCATGAATTTAGCAGAGGAGACAGCAATGAAGTCTGAATTACAACTTGGGCTTCCTAGCTTTCTCTTCTGCAGGTGTTCTCCAATGCCAGTGCCTATGTCCCTGTACTGTAGTCTTACTGATACTGGTTTTGATGGAGCATAACAATCCCAGAGACACTGCAGTGCTTCTAAATCTCGTCATCTAGTATCCAAACACAAAATAGTTGGAAGTAGATTGACTTTCTGATTTGTTAAAAATAGAATATTTACTTCTAAATCACTATTCAAAGACAGATCCTCAGGTGGTAAGAATCTGTGGATGTTTCCTGTCTGCCAATGTTATTTAACCACTAATTGAACTGATCTTCACGCCACCCCTATGAAATAAATACATAAGCCTTATTTTTTCCATTTCACTTCAAAAGAGGCTATGACACAGACATTAAGACCAAATTCTCCAGCGAGAATTGGTGAGCACACTCCTTGGGACATACTTGCAGAGGTGCTGAAGACACAGAGGATCTCCCTGTGCTGTTACAGAACAGTATTAGAAGCTGCGTCTCCTGAATTTCAGTCTGAATCATTGCCAGATCTACTCTTGATACTAACCTGTTCCATTTTGCTCCATCCTAAAAGACCACCCAGAACTGAAAGTCAGAGAAGGATGTTTGGCCGCACCACCACTGCACTGTTACGCTGGTAGTTTAAGTAGCTTCATGTTCTCTGAATTTGTTTTCAGATGCAATTCCAGGTATTCTCAATAACTTGTAAATCCTTGTGTTCTGGGGACTTCTTTTGTCTTGCTCTGTTAGGTACACAGTGCCACAGCAGTGGAAGTTGTATGGGAACTTTGATCTGAACACAGAAACAGAATATCCTTTGTGGAGGACACTTAGCTTTGAAATTTGCTTTTTTATTTATTTTTTTCCTCAGAACCTTTGCATGATAATTTTAATAGGCTTTTCCTTGAGTTTATATAAAGGAGAAGTATGTGACGGCTTTCTGGTCCACATACTGTTCAGGTTGTGATTAGAAAAGTTAACAGTAGTTCACTTGTAAGTTCACTTGCAATCAATGCTCCTATGCGTTTTAATAAAAGATCACCGTAAGACATCATGACCATGGGATACAAAAAAATCTGGTTCTTTGTATGACCCAAATAGAGTCACCATGACTGAAATACAAGTCCTATGTAGACAATATGCAACAATTTCCTTAATGAGGCCAGTAATAATACACCAGAGCATGGAACCAAAAGCAAATGAGCAAAGTTGTAAGGGAGGATGAATTTCTATTCCACAGGAAATTTCAGGATTTCAACCTTTCTTTTGCTTTTGAAGCAGAATAAAATCAAATCACTTTTAAGTGACACTTTCAAAACAATTTCTTTTTGAGCCCCAATCTTTCATCTCAAATTAAAATATAATACAATCTGAAGGAGTAGTTTCAAAATGAAAAATGGAGTCGCTGTTCTGAAAAGGTTAATGTGGGGTACTTTAACCTTACTGAAAGAGTTGTAATTGTTTTTTTGGGTTTTGTTGAAGCTGACACTTTCATAGAAGCGCTTTGTTTCCAATCAAACAGCAGTTTTCCATTGAAAAAACATTCAGTTGGAAAAGTTCCGCTCAAGCTAGCTGACGCATGGGAGGTTTGTAGATAAGGAGAATATAACTAGCTGCAATAGAAATTTTGTCAGAACGCTGAGGCTAAGAGCTCTTACATGCAAGATAAACACCACTGCATTGCTGAAAGGAGGGCAAGCAACTAGGGCTAGTATTTTTCTTTTCTTCCAAAAGGTTGCGGGTACTGCACTACATCAGTGTCCTCACTGCCTAATCACACTGGTTCAACGGAGTGGGGATGAGGAAGGACTACTGCTTCCTGAGGAGATGTTTTGGGAGCGGATTTGATCACATGCTCAGCTTTCAGTGTGTGAGCAGTTATGCTGAAGTCCATGGGATGGCTCTCACACCAGGAGCTGGGAGGTAGCTTAAGCACATCATTGCTGAACTATCAGTCTTCTGCTGTTCTTGGACATTTCCTTCCCAAATCATGATGTGGCCTGATCTTACCGAGCTTGCCAGATCTCACAAGATCACACTGAGGATGGGGGGATTACAAGGCATTGATTTCTACAGTAACAGGCTTTCTTCGTCTGCAGATAAATGAAAGACAAATAAAAATATATCTGCTAGAAATATCACACAAATGTAAGTGAAAAACCATTTACGCCCAGTTTAGAAAAGATTATTATTCAGGGAATGGATTTTCATCCTCTTTTTAATAGGTGACAGGAAGTGTTGATACACAACTCTGTGGTATATTTTGCTAAGGCAGGAATCACTCACTGCCTTAAGGCAAACTGCTTAATCTTGTTGATTTTACAAGGGCACACACTCATTCCTGGAATGCGAGAAGGATCTTCCCTCACAAGAAAGTAATGCATGACAAGAAACACTAGAAAGGAGCTGGGATAGAAGGAGAATAATTTCCTCTACTAGAGAAACAGCATAGTGGAGACTAATTGGCCCAAATATAGCAGCTTGATTTCTCACTTGAACTTGTCTAACTAACAAGGGTCAAAGTCCATTTTCATATCGAAAGGCTAGGATGATTTTTTATTAAGACAAGTATGGCTCCCCTTGTTTTGTCAGTATTTCTACCAAAACAAAATCTCTGCACTGAAGATTATTGTACTGTACTCCAATTAGTATTACACTTTGCATAGAAAGAAACCAATCATTGTGAGAAAATTGTGTCTGCACATTAAACCAGCTGTCTGCAGAGGTCTGGTGTTCATTTTGCTTTACTTTTAGTGCCGACATAAAACAAGTGCCAAAAATTTACATAGGTTCAAGACCCAGGCACATTTACTAAAGAAGAATCCATCAAGGGCTATTAAACACAAAGCTTCTGGCCCAGGACGTTTTGAGCCACAGACTGTGGCTCACAGGAAGATGCTATAATATGCCAGGGAAACACAGCTAAGTGTTTGCCCAGCCCTCTTCCCTAAACATCTTTTCTTTCCAAAGACGACTGAAACTACATGGTTAAAACTACAGCTTAAAAGTTAATAGACAAAATATGTTTTAGTGTGGCTAAAACAGAGTGCCTAGAAACATTAAGGATCTTAGCTTAGATAGCCACTGACTTGTTGCCACACGTTTAGCTATGTGTTTTTATGTCAGTGAGTTGACCATGTAAGCATATCTTTAACAAGTGTTTGCCTCTTAGCTGCAGTGTAGTGATTGATTGAGTATTTGCTGCAACAGTGCAAAGCAAAAAATGAACTTCCTTAAGCCTACTCAAGAATCAAACCTGAGTGGGGCAGAGGAGCAATCTGGGGCAGCAGTAACTTATTAAAACATGCTAAACGCAGGCAGCCCATCACTTTCCTCAGCTGTAACATGGCAAAAATCTCATGGTGAAGCTTACCATATTGGGGCCAGTTTCTGCCACCCTTGCTCTGAGTAGTAGGACTCTGCAACTCATTCCACCAATGAAGCCGATGTACTTAAAGTAATGCTTCTGTTTGGCCTTAGTCTCACAGGCTCCCTAGGCTTACATAAAATAACTTTAAAATGCCCCAAAGTGTTCTAGTTTCTCCCTGTGTAAGGTGTGTTTCTAGGTCTTCCAGGCTGGGTTTGCAGTCTCACGGACAGAGGTGAGCTGATCTCCTGTCACTTTATCTGGACAAACACACACAAGTGGCACTTGTGGTCAGATCTCCCGTTCTCCCCGCTGCTCCTGTTTGCCCGAGAAAAGGATCACACAGCTTCTTTCGTCCCTGCTGATGCATTAGATGCATCACATGGTATCACTGCACTCACTGCATGCAAAAGAAATCTAATGAAATAGTCTTTCCTCCTTCCCTATGCAGAGGGATGACTGGAACCAATGGAAAATTAACTGCAGGTGGCTCAAAATCACTGACACTTTATTACCTGCTGATTTCTCATTGGAGCAGCTCAGTCTCCTTTCATTTACACACATTTCCTCTTTTCTTATGGAAGGGGCATTTAGGAGCAAATAACTTTTCTGTAAATTGGGCCATATGTCTAGTCCTCAAGGGGCCCACAGCTTCAGCCCCGATCTAGAAATTTCAGAATAAATAAATAAATAAACAACAAACCCTACACAAGATGTACTTTATCGCATATATGAGAGTTTGCTCCCTACAAATGGACTGACTGCTTGAATTTGAAATCCTTTGTTCATCTGGAACGTCTCTGACCAAGTATCTGCCAGGAGAGATACCGCTCTTATCCCAATCTCAAAAGACTTTCTTGCTAGATCTTTTCCTGGGAAGCACGTCCAGCAGCATATCACAAGCCATCATTTTCCAGCCCAACAAACGCTCACCTCTTTCATTAACTCAGCTTTAGGTATATATGAAGCCCTCCTGTGACAGAAGAAAGTGCAGACGTAATAATACACATTGCAACATATTTTCAACCTACCAGTGCCATTTCCTCCTCTGTTGTTTCCTTTTATGACCCTGATGTCATTTGGAATAAACTTTAATTGGGTCATTTTGTCATCCGCTGAGCAGCCTCCATTAACAAACCCTTACAGCACTAAGTACTAGTAGTAGGATCTCTGTCACAGGCAGTTGCCACTTAGTGAAGTTTCACGAACATATCTTCATTATTTATGCATGCTGTGCTTTATTACCGACACCAGGTGTGAGCCAGGAACACTTCACTACACACAAGCAGCTAAAGAGGTCAAATGTCAGTGTTAAAGTAATAACGATAAAAAACTGAACAACAGAGGTGTGTTCTCACATGACTGTCAGTTGTCCTGTGCCTCATAAAGGCACTGCAGCCATACTCGTGTTTTATAGTAATGTCTTAAGTGACCGATTCATCATGCTATTACTGGGAGAACACAAACATCCCCATTTCTTGATGAATACAAAAGCAACATTTTGACATTAAGGCTTGTCAGGCTTTAAGATGAGTTTGTGTGGAAGTACATATATTATACACAAATAAATGAATGCGTATTGTCCAATGAGTGAGTGAGCCCAACACTAAAGCAATTTGATTTTACACTATTTCTGGGGTAAATGTTTATATAGCTGCAGAACTATTTCTGATTTATATTGGCGTGAGGGTGATTAGAATCAGGGTCTCAGTATATGCGTGCACATATATATAAGGCTGAACAAAAGGTAACAGAAAAGATACGTTTCTTATCTGCAGAAAATACTATGTATACAATGACTGACAAATCTGGATTGATTCCACTGAAATCAAAGAAATTATGCCAGATTTAGATCAATGTATGTAAATGAATCACAATCATGAGTTCCACAGGCATCTTTCTGGTTCATCTAAATTGATGGTAAAAAAATGAATATATTTCTACAGACTTCAGCAGGGGCAAGATCCAGCCTCAGATTTCAAACGCAGCCCTGCTAATACTTTAGAAATGCACATTAGATTTGTGTTAGCTTTTATGTTTCTTTTACATTACCATATTGTAGTTGTAATATATGAAAGTATTACAAAATTTAATTAGGGAATGGTTGTTAGGTCATAACAAAATTGGCACACTAAACACATAATAAATGTCTACTTTACTTTTAATTAAACAGCTTCCCCTTAAAGGTTTTTAATCACTAGTTTAGATAAGTGGGATTTGTAATGATTGTTAAGGTACTGTGGAGAGTGTCTGAAAACATGCACCTGCATGCAGTTAGAAAGGGGTATTATGGAAAATGTTATTGAGACTGTAGAAAAGCTTTCTTTTATGCTTAGCGTGTTGTTAGAATGATGGATAATTTCATAATTCTCACTAGAACTGGAAAATCCTTTTACAGTAGCCTGTTAAAAACCTTCTTGAGCTTTAAAGAAGACCTACATCATTAATACAGTCCAAACTTGGGAAAATGTGCTTACCAAAAGAAGGGGTGCAGTGTGAAATATTCTGCCAAATGACAATGAAGCCAACATTAAAAAGAAGCAAGATGAAAGAAAACATGAACTTGAAAAACACATTTCAAATTTCAAATTTTTTCTTTTTCTTAAAAAGCTCTGATTATACATGTTATCACATCTCCTCGTATTTAGTTGCTGGGCTACTGATAAAGTAGTGTAATTGCAATCGTTAAATCACATATTCATCTGGTAGTTCTGATTTTCTTTTGGCACAGATTTTATTTGGAGAGTGGTGAGATTTAAAAATCTTATGGGATATTAATTACAGAAAAACTTCCAGCACTTTGACTCAGGCCCGTCTCCGCTGCACCACACCTCTTGTCATCCAGGCAGTGTTTTGTATAGTGGGTTTTCCATGGACGTGTGTCCTGCCATTTAAAACAATATGAAATAACGTGGAGAGACCCTCTGACAGGAAATTAGGAATGACATGTTTAAGATAAAGGGGTGCAGCCACTGAAACAGTGTGTGATGAAGATTTAGAGTGATGGTTGAACCACATGAATTGTTTATCCATTCTGCCACACTATTGCTGCAAGCCAAGAGAGGTGTGATAATTTATTTGGAAAACCACAATTTAGTACAGTGAGAAAAAGTAATCTACTACAGCTCTGACAGGCCAGGCAGATAGATATGAAAAAGAGAAACAGATCTACTTCTTGAGATGTAGGCAACAATTATGAATGAATAGACAGCCACCTTAATATACGAGTTGCCATCTCTCAGCTGTTTCAGCAGATGGCCTACTTTGTGTGCTTTACTCCAAATTCCTCATTTGAAGGTGTCATATCTCTGAATATAATGTGTTGTGAGACATTTTATTGCTCAGTACATTTATATCAACTATTTCCTTGATTGAGGCAAGCCTGCTCTTCCAATGGGGATAGTTACTTTCTCTGTAAAAAATGTGAAGAGGGCTAAGCTATTTCACCACCACAATAGCATGACATTATTTTGACTCCCAGCATCTATCCCTGAATCTCTTTGTCATCCCTCTGCTGTCTCCTTTCTCCTCCCTAATTCCTATATATTCCAGCAATTCATTCAGCAGCTTGCAAGTACCTGCCTTCACACCCTGGATGCTGGTGCCACTGCACAGCTGTCCAAGAGGGTCTGCAGCCAGCGCAGCCAGGACACGCTACCACTACTGCTTCACCGCTCTGCTGGCCGGATCTTTCTCATGCCCATTCAAAATGAGAAGCGGCCTGAAACGCTGATTAGACAGTGTTGGCATTTGGCAAACAGAGCTGTCTGCCAGTTTGCAGGCAGTCTGGGCAGTGTCACAATGAATCTGTCAAGAGCCATGGAGTCTCCCTATGGGATTCAAAATCCTGCTGTCACTCAGTGGTACAGTAGCTGGAATTTGGGCATCAGGGTAGATGGGGATGGGGGTGATTTCTCTGTAGAAAGTGGGTGAAGTGTCCCACCTTGATTTCTAGGGCAGCCACTTGACAATCACCAGCATGGGACCTGAAATATTACATAAAGGAAAAGGTACAATGCTTCTTCGTGGGAGACTTCCTAGAAGTGCTCCTACAAGATGCAAACACATTTGTAAAACAATAATGAACTTAGTTTTGAAAAACTACAGTACAGCCCAAATTACAACGCGTGGTTATTATGTCCACTTGAGGTGTAAAGCTGTTGCACTCAGTCAGAAGAGAACAGAGTGGAAGGACCTCCGGGAAAGGATACTCTATCAGTTTTGATTTCTCCTGCTAATTACCGACAAACTGACCACCAAAGCACATCCTGACAAATACACGATTTAATTTACTTCTTAAAAAATGAATACCTGTATGGCATCAAAGAAAAGTTATTTTCAAGCCAAAACCCAAGCTATTTTTCCTTCTTATTTTCATTGAAGAGTTTATACAAAGTTGCAAAGGAGTCTAGTAGATAGCTCAGGGGAGAGGGGCAGGCAGAGGGGGAGGAAAGGTACATTCAGCAAGTGCTTGGAGTTATTGCTACAACTTGAATAATTCTTTTCTTCTGCCTCAGAAAAGGAAAGGGCTAAAACCATACTGATGAGTCTTAATCTTATTAGAGATACATGTCTCAGCTGACCTTGTAACACTATGATCTGACTGCCATGAGTGATACTAGTTTGGGGATTAGGGCATCAGGGTACCCAAGTGAGCAGCAACATCCAGAATATGAGAAAGCAGAAGCTGGCCAGGGAAAACTCAGAACATTTAAATGCAATGGAGCATTTATCAATCATCCTGTGCAGTAAACTCAAGCCCATTTGAAGATGACTGCATATCCCAGCAATCTTGACAGATGGGAGATGCATGTGTGCCTCATCTTCCACAAACAGAAATGCTCTGTGGATGTCATTTCATAACTTTGCAGCTTGTGTTATCATTTACACCCACGCAGAGTGGGTTTTTCACTCACTTGTACTAGAGTTAACTTTTCATGTCGACTTAACACACATGCCAGTGAAGTAAAAGCCAGGAAATACACTTAGCATGTTGATACAAAACATAGTTTTTAATCAAGCTCACATAGTACTTCTCAGCCTCTAAGACCACTTAGGTAAGATTCCCACATCTCAGATAGGTGGGTATTCTGGCACCATTTTACAGTTGGGAAACATGAGACACTTTGAAAGAGGAAATTATGTTTTTAATACCTGTAGTTTTCCCGTGTTTAACAAATCCTAGTGGATTAACATAGGTGTCAACATAGTAATTAAAAGGACAATGTACGCTGCAAAGATCAGGCTTTTCACGCTTTGGAAACTCATTATTCACTGAAGACTAAGATTTTCACTTCCATTAGCAGCTTGCATAAACAAGGAAGGAGTGTGCAGCAGACTCTTGAAGGCCTGTTCTGTGCACAAAGTGGGAGAGACAGTGGCAGAACTCCAGGATAAGAAGAGCTTCAGTATAAGGAAGAGTGGTCCCCAGGCCTGTGATGGGAAAATGCCCTTATGAAGTCAAGCCTCATGAGCTATGTGCAGGGATGTGAAACAGAGTTTTGAAAATGCAAACCTCGAAAAACAAAACAACCTCTTTCTCTTTCCCAAAGTCTACTACACAGTAATCTGGAAATCTTTGTATCTTAACTTCCTTGTGGCCAAGGAAAGCATTTTCTTGTGACGAAGAAAAGCAGAAATCTGTTCCTTGCAGAGTGGTCATGGGGAACAATACTCGGAAGATGTTAGAGTAAGAAGAGAAGAAATGAGGCTTCAAAATAATCTGGGGAAGCAATCTCCCTGAGGGAGGTGGGGAAGAGGAAGAGTAACCTGTGATGGAGCAGGCTCACCAGCCCTGCGCAGTATGGGAAGAGGCAAGGCGAGCCTGGAGAGCTACTTTCCTTCCACTGGGAAGGAGGAAAGAAGGACCAGAGTCCTTCTGCAGCTGGATGCTAACCAGAGAATTAAACCGAGTGGCAAATATTAGACAGTTTCTGTTGGCTTAAAACTGCTTGCTCAGGAGCATAATTGCTTCTCAGGAGACTTCTGGGCATGTCAGTGGTGCAGACTCCACTTTCAGCAGCTTCTTCCCAGAGATTAGCTAGTAAGGGGCAGCAAAATTCCTTTACTCAACAGGGAAGCAAGTCCCATCAAAATCTTTGCCTTCCCTCCCTTGCGTCCTATCATCTCAGGAGAAAAAGTGTCTCTGTCCTCCCTTTCTAATAGCCCAGAGCATGCTCATGCTGGAGGATCAAAATATACGCTTCCCACCATGCAATAGGTTAAGGCTTTGCCATACCTAACTGCACTGTTTGCATACCATATACATATGTTCTTAACTACCTTTGATGCGCTGGCTTTTGCTTCCTTTCTGCCCAAGGTTGTGCGGCACACACCACAGACTCTCTTCTTCCCTGGTGAAATTAGCTGGCTATGTCCAAACTTGGATCCTAAAAACTCCATTTATATATTGCATAACCCTAGCGGGAATCTGTCCCCTAGCGAGGAGCAGAAGAGTCACTCACCCTTGTCGTCATGCTACCACTGAACGCCAGACACCTCCCCTGGCCTGTAAAGGTTTTGGGGCTCTTCAGTATCTAGCTCTTGCCCCAACATAGTGCAGAGGGTGCCCAGGAGGTTGCAAAGTTGCAAGTGCCATTTTGGAAGCTTTAACAGAAAGAGGAGCATTGTCCTGGCTTAGTCCCCCATTTATTCTCTAACCATGCTGCATCTTTTCTCCTGCACAAGACTTCTATCTACCTTGTCTCATCTCTATATGCTATTGTAAGGAAAAGAACCAGTTTTATTTATATAACACAAAAATGAATATGGAAACAAGCTCTCCTGAACCCACCCTACATGCAGGATATTCTGCTTTCCCTCCTTTCACCTGACCTTTGTGTACCACAAAGAGGAACTTCTTTGCATAAGGGGCTCCCTTATCTCAGAGACCTGTTAAGCACTGTAGAAATCCCTAGTGCTGTGTAAACATAAATAATAACTTCCATACTCCTGCCTGGGGTTTCTTTTACCCAGATGGGTTTATCTGTAATTTTAACAGCTCTATCATGGATTTGGAATGTGAACAGAGATGGTCACATTGTTTGTTCCTGCATTAGTCACATTTGAAATGTTCAGAAAAGGATTTTTTTTTTTCTGATTATCTCTTGATCAGGTGATAACTTCTTTATTCCTATGTGCAAAATTTGGCCTAAGCGCCCCAGTGGATAAAGTCACTCCTATGTGTAACTGCTTGTTGGACCAGGCCCCTGACATGGACTTCCTTGAGGTGAAAAGCTGCAAAGAGTCTTCTGTAGCGCAGCAGTGCATCTGTCTTGCCTGCAGAAGCTATTTAGCAAGTGATTAGTCCATAGTGCAGCGTAATCACTGGTATTATTTGGGGGTGAGTGAAGAAATATAAATAGCAGTTTTGTTTTATGTTGTCGGTTTCACATATTTAGGGCTTTGCCTTATTCCCTATGGATTAAAGCAAACAAACAACCAAACCAAAACAAACAAGCAACAGTTCACCACTAAATTCAGTAGTAGCTGAGCAGGCTTTAATTTCACATATGCAGTCTAAATAGTTTGCTTGTAGCATTGGCTAATGCAAGAAGAGATGTTACATATTACTCTGAACTCTGCATTTCCTAGGCAAAATCAAGTCCATTTTAGGGAAGCACTTTGTTA
Organism: Apteryx mantelli; assembly: GCF_036417845.1. Classification (NCBI taxonomy): domain Eukaryota; kingdom Metazoa; phylum Chordata; class Aves; order Apterygiformes; family Apterygidae; genus Apteryx; species Apteryx mantelli. Next base: position 78,150,027 of record NC_089979.1, read on the forward strand.
ATAGATGCTCAATCTTAAAAGAGATAGTATCAACTTAAAACCACCCCCCCACCTTTCTGTCTACAAACATGCCACAGTTAAGTGCAACAACCAACACTGAACTAATGGAAAGAGATCTGAGTGTATGGAGTGGAGGAGAAGCTACCATTTTTGTATTTAATTTGCACTTTTGATAGCATTCCCTGTATGCTGAGTGGCCCTATATCCTTTGAGTATTCGGGTAATCAGTTTCCCTTTTTGGGTGCTTGCTTAAACACTACACATTGATGGAGAGGGGGAAAGTAATTCCTTAGGAATAGGGAAAGGGTTACTGCAGAAACACTGTCTGGAGATTCATGTTCAGACAGAAAATCTGAAACAAATTTTAACTGTATATTTTGAAATTCATGGTATGGTTGGTACAGCAGATTTAAGCCCTCCACTTGCACTGCTTACACCGTATTTTGGTAGTGGTACATGTAGTTCTTTGTGCTTCTTGGTTCTTACAACACTGAAGGCTTATTATCAACCTCCAGCATTAGCTTGCCTTTATAAAGTTCATCACCAAAATTGACAGGAAAAAAAGTGCATATAAAATTGAGTGCCATGGTTAAGCATTTTCCATGTATTGCTTTAAATCTTGTGTTTAAATGTTTTAAGGTCACTTGGTAAACACATTTAGAAATTATTACATTAACGAATAGCGTAAGCAACTGTTATATTCTATCAGTCACTCAAATAGAGGGACTAATGCATGTTAGGAAAAGATTAACTCCTTATATCCTGGAAATGAAAACATATTTTTTCAGCAATTATCAATAATATCAGATGGGATCTTTCCATCAATTTTTAAGCAGAAATCTTTACTACGCTAGAACAGAGAATTGTGATTGTGAAAGAGAGGCATGATTATGTCACTGTTACTACTGAATGAATAGATGCCATTCTATGATATTCACTTCTTAGTCATAATGATGCAACCATCCTGCACACAGTAATATCGGTATCTATCACTGTGACACAGATGCAAAGAAATCTGTCAAAAGGGTAAGCCCATGAGAGCACAGACTCTGTCCTCTGTGTTCTCCACAGAGTACAATGCACTGAAAGTGCTTAATAAATAACGGTTAATCCACGATAGCTGCCGAGCATTGCACAGGGTTTTGATATTTGTATCCATTACTTATCTGTTTTTCATATTTTCCTAATGAAAACTACCAACCTGCTTTGAAGTTACCATAATTGCATCAAAAAGCAAACAAGCAAAACAATTTTCAGAACAGGGTACTTTCAGTGCCCCCATTGAAAAAAAAATTCCTTTAGCAGTCCATTTCAGTTGAACATTCCCTGTATGTCACAACACTGCTCTCGGTAACTCCTGACCAATTCCAAATGAAAACCAAAACAAAATACACATTAAAATAGCTATCTACATACACCGATGGCTTAATAAATCCAAACAATCCTCACGGGCCATCTGAATCTGGAGAAAATACAGAGAAAACTGGAAGAATACAGTTTAGACCTGATAAGCAGTAGTTTTCACATCCTGACTGATGACAAATGAAAGAATATGTAGTTATTCTTCCTGCTGCTGGTTCATACAGAACACTGTCATTCTGGATGAGTCCTCTGATGTTAATTGCAACACTGCATTTTTTTCTCTTGCTGTATTAACAGAAAATTTTCTTCAGCTAACAGGAGCACATAGCTTTACTAATTCCCCAGTTGAAATTAATAAAAATGCATATATAAAACAGGAGTATATATATCTATTCCTGCACACCATCCATCTCTATTTACACATACAGAAAACAAGTATTTCCATAGTAATAGCAGATATAGAGTCCACAGTATCTAGAGCTACATATAAATATACTTTATAATTATATTTAGGATGTCTTTATGTAGAAATGAATAGTAATAGACAAAAGTGATAAATTCTCCTGTTATTAATGCTAGCGTTTGTGTTTCTGCCTGAGCAGTTAAGGAAAAGCAAATGTTATTGATGTGTTAAAAGGAAATACTTGTTAATAACTAGATAATTTTAAGATGTTGGGTTCATACCATCTGTTAATCTTAGTTGTGATTAAAGAGGTAATCCTAATGCCCATTATTCCTAATGACAAGACCAAGCAGGCTTAAAGCATTAGCCGTCGGAGGCCAAAGAGAAGAAGCAATGAAGGATATCAGCAATCTTAGCCACAATTGAGGAATTGGCCCGTCCTCTACACAACAAAAGTGATACAAAAGAATTACACTCTCACTAAAGTCTATTTCCTCGAATAATCACACAAAATGATTTTTCTTAAATATGATAATAAATCACAGGAAAAAATCAATGTGGCAGGGCCCAACTGCTATGGCCTGATAACGCATCAATCAATATTTAGTATTTAGATTTTAATTAATACATAGCAAAGCAGAGGCCTTTTAAGAGAGAAATATTATCTCAGATAAAAAATCCTGCGCTGTTAGCATGCAAAAGTTGTTGCTCATATCTGTCATTGATCAATCTGCTGGAGTTGTGATTAAAAACCCTTGAAAATATCAGACAAGAGCATAAAACAGATTGAGCCAAAGAGAGGATGTTGTAGGCGTCTCAGCCTGCAAAGCCATGGACATGGGATGCTGGGTAAAACCCAAGGCAGAGAATTGCACAGTGTCGGCTAAGCACAAAATCCATCCCTCCAGCATTACTGAGCAACAGTCTAACAAATGTGTGACAATTGCAGCGCTCGAGCCACAGAAAAAGAAATATATGCTATTGGGCTGAGGATACAACTTGCATCTACTGATATGGAGCCTTCCTGCTCCCCCCACCCCCAAACTCACGCCGGGTCACAGCTGGTTGCGGAACCTAAAGAAATTACATGATCACAAATTATTTCAGCATTGGATCTTAATGTTTTTTTCACCAAAAATGACATCCAGGGATTTATTCTCACCTGTTCACTGTCTGATTACACTGAAGAGAAATGAATTGAATTAGGACACATAAAGCAATGAACATTTTCACAGTCCACCTCTCTTTTTGATCATTTCTGGAAAACATTCTCGACCATTCTCTACATTTGATTTCAGTGGGGATGCCATTCTCATTTTGACAGTTAATTAATATTCAATATAAAAAAAAATACATTGGTGCTTATTCTGAACACTATTCAGCTTCTATTGAAGTCACTAGCAAATGTCTCCAGGCTTTGGTGGCTGCAGCATCAGGCTGATGGTCCTATTTTGTTTTCCACAGGACAGATTCCAAGACAGCATAATTGAAATGGTAATAATGGAAGACTTTAACATCAGCTGACATTTTCCAAACAAAAGCCTGCATTTGGCCTGAGTTTACTTTTCTTGTATATAATTTATGAGGAACTGAATCACTAGGAAAGAACTGTGTTTGCTTAAAAAAAACCACCCTCAAAATAAGGATGTAAAGAACACTGAAGAAGCCTTTTGACCCTGCAGCTCAGTTTACCTTACAGCTTTTAGAGATATGAACTGCACTGAATTTCCAAATTAAAGCCTAACAGTAGTCTTCAGAGAAAAACGAAGAATAAATATTACTTGTTTTTTTGACCTAGGAACCTGTCAGTTTCTGTATGTGAAATAGGTCAGAAAAATAGCAGAAAGTAATTAGGCAATGATTTATAATACTTTAACCAGTTACTCCATAGAGTTTGTACAAATTATGCAATGGTAGTATGTAGGTCAAATTCATACATGGTGCAGGCAGAGCCATTTCTTGATTCAGCAGTATATTAAAGGAAGGTTATTCTTCAGGTGTAAATTGGCCATCAGTCAGAGCATAGCTACATCCAGCTGTGTCAAGGCAGTGCAACCTGTCTCGGTGAGGCCTTCAGTGAGTGTAGTGAATATAACTTATTCAGATGGCAGGATCTGGAGCATAGCAGCAAAAGCAAATGTCATGTGGATAGCTTCTTCCCCTTGGCTGCTGCCAAATAAATTGTGCTTTTTCTGTGCACCGGCCTTTGGTGCACATCACGCACCTGATGGGCGAGGTGTAATGAAGGAACACTGGGAGCAATGTCATCAGCAGCACCTGACCTTCCCCTCCAGCAATGTGGAGGCTGTATATTTTGTGGCAAGCACTGCGACTGGCTTTATGTTGGTGTCTGTTATTGTAGATTGTCTTCCTGCTGTATTCAAGCATTAACGCATATCTTAAAAAAAACCCAACCTATCCATCCTCCGGGATGAGGGTGCATGCATCCCTTGATTTGGATATTTGAGTCTCCACAGCTCTCACTATAGAGTGCTACTTTTGGTAGCTCCTGTAATCTCAAAGTCTCAAGAAAATGCATGGAAAGAGAAATAGAACAGGAATAAATGATGATGATGACCTCAGTAAGAGATGCTTCTTAACACAGGGTGTTGAAGTATGTGGAGGCTGATAAGGATTATGTATCTACAATACCCCAATTCTTCAATTACAAACTGCCATAACTTGGAATAATGTGGGGCCCATAAAAACAATGAAGTATATAAAAAATAGGACAGAGGGGACAAGAGCTACCCATTTGAAAGTTGCTATTCCTGATATTTTTAAATGACTTTCCTAACTACAGAGACCACCAACATTTCTACATTGAGTTTATTTCTAGATTCGGTGTAAGAGTATAAACTACACACTGCACTCCATTGTGAGGGCTGGACTTTACTCTTCTAATCTGACCATGAAAGCAATTACAACTTGAAGTATATCTATGATCTTTGTGTTAGGCAAATAGGGGAGGAAAACAGTTTATACAGATTTTGTCTTCTGATCCTTTTCCACACATACCATAAAACCATCTCACCTGTCTTCTGCCATCACCGCAAGGCCAGCTGCTGAATTTAGCACTGCTACATGCAGTGAAACACTTCTATATTGTGCCATGTTCCAAAAAAATCCAAATAAAGCTAGTAAAGTATGTCCTGCCCTTTGAAGCAATAAGGGCTTCCCCTTCATGAAGTTCAAAACGAAGTGACAGTTCCCATGAGCAGCTACAAGGCCATGCAGGAACCACTTCCCCAAAATTTCAAGGTTAAGAGAACCTCTCCCTGGTTCTTTTCCTTCTAGCATTATCCTCATTATTTACTGACTGACTCTTCTTCCCCACCAGTCTCAGGCTTCACTTCCTCTAGCACAGACATCTTATAATACACTAGAAGAAGATGAAGGAATTAGTTAATTCCCCAGAGCTGGCCCAGCACCACCAACCTGAAAATTCCTATATAAAAGCTGGCAACTGTGATCTTTCCTCTAAGCCAGGGAGAGGATTAACTCCTTCCCTACTTTAGTTTGCAGCTCATTAACAAGCTGTTCACTTTGTACATCCAGTATTTGATATCTAAACTGCTTTGATTGGACACAACAGGTCACATTGGCATGGTTTTTGTTCCCTGCTTATTTCAGCCAATTAGGTCCTAAGCAGAAACAACCACAGATACATTTTTTGGTGAATAGTCTGCAATGGAACAGACCCTTCCCCAAAAGTGCTGTTTTTGTGAATATTTCAATAAATCCCTATGCTGAACCAAACACAGAGAGGATGGGAATACAGACACAATAAAGGAAATTTAAATTATTTAAAAGGAAATGTGGACTTTTGGGAGGGCCATTTTTCTCAAGTTCTAATGAACGCTAGTGATAGGAGCACACACTGAGCCAAATTCCAGCTGCAGATGAATACCAAATTAATAGGAACTGCAAATGCTAAAGTATGGATGAGATTTTGTTTTACCTTTAAAAAGCTTGAATGCTAGCCCTTCTTTTCTTTCTGCTCGGTGAGCTGGTATTTAAAAATCAACAGCTGCACTTCATGCTCTTGAAGAAAGTCCTACACGGGGCCTCAAGGATAATTATAAGTGCCATCTCTTTATGAACTAAGACTTCTCTTAAATTTTCTGTCAGACCTGTCTGTTCTAGCCTACAAAAGCCTTTCTAATTTGGCCATGGCAGTGGCACTAGAGTGCCAATCTATCCTATTACTGCAGCTTTCCAAATCTGACCTCTTTAACTAGCTGTGTACGGCCCAAAGGCAGCTTGCAAAGCACTGCTCCTGAGCCTACCTGGCCCTTGCTGCCCACCACACACGCTGTTGGCAGAACCGCAAGGACTAAGCGTAGCTATGTCTGCTCCCTAAAGAACATGGTGCCTGGGCCAGACCACAGCACCTTTGTGAACGCAGGGCTATGGCAGGGGTATGAGCTCCAAAAGGTCTTGCCCCCACCAGGTGTGTCTGTCAGGGGTGGGAAATGGTTTGGTGTCCCGTAGCTTCAGCGGCCAGTTACAGTGACGCTGTCTCCACAGCTCCTGTACAGAACAACATTACATGACGGTGACCTGGCCAGGTCTCCCTCTGCCAGCCCTGGCGTACAACGGGGACAGGGACAGACACTGTCTCTGGGATCCCCACTGAGCGGCTGGTGTTCACATCAACAGAGATACTCTGCTGGGACCAGCTTCATTCCCCCAAAGCTGGAGCAGGGCTGTAGGGAAGACAACTCTCCCACTGAAATGAAGCTGGGGCTTGGAGGATCACAACCCTTTTCCTGCACCCCTTCCTGATAATCAGAGTAGCCCCTGGTTTTTCTGCTGTTTCCCCTTCAGAAACAGATGAAGAATTTTGTTTTAAGTTAGCCTGTATGAGAATATTTCTCTTTTCTTCTTCAGGAGTTTTAATTTAAAGCTATAATATAGGCTACTCTAGTTCTTCCTTTTAAGAAAAGCAGTTTGCTGTGACTTTAACACTGTTTAATTTCTTGCTCTTTCTGAAGAGGTCCCCCTACAGCAATATGTTTTTGAAGATGCTGGTATGCAAATGCCAACATTGGCACAAGTGTATTAAAAGAGGGGAAAAAAATTGAGTCACAGACACTAAAAGCACAACTTTGCACACCAGGTTAACAATTTTGGAAAGAAGAGTTTCATGTTCTTGAAACAACCAATTTTAACCCTGATGAAATGCTAGAACTGAATAGTGCATTACATCCTTTAGTCTAAATATTATTCTTAAAAGTTCTCCCCACTAATGATGTTCATAATCCTTTTCTTTGGATGTAGAAAACCTCTGAGAAAAGTTGGGCAATAATAATTGGAACAATTCCCAAACCTTTTTTAGAGCCACTTTTGAAAATTTTGCAAGAAAAAGATCCCTTTTTTCCAGAATATTTTCAGAAGCTTAAATTTGTTGAGAATTTTAAAAAACGGAGTTGATCTAAATTAGGTCTTTTTTTGAAAATTTTAAATTTCCTGTAATCTTATTTTAAGCTAGGGAAATTTAACATTTCCCTTTCCCAGTTATTGATAATGTTTCAAAGACATTGTATCTCATTTTTGAATAAACACATTGACCCTCAAAACGAGTGGACAGATGTCCATTTTTTTCAGCAGAGCACTATATTTTTACATTAGTAATGAACTTGGCCTGCTGAATAGAATGGGTTTAGCCGAGGGAGGTGGAGGATTTTTTTGGGTGCAGAGATGGCAGGTCAAGTTGTGAGCTCATTCAGTCTAGTGAGGTATGGGCTGAGTGAGTCTGGCCAGGGCTTTAAGAGGAGATCGTCATGATAAGAAAACAGGATACTGCTGGAATGAGTGTTATCTATGACGCAGGCATCGCTTTCCCTCCTATGTAAAGACATAATGACTCTGATAGATTTGCCGCTTCTTGGGTTAGACATAAAACAGAGGTCTGTCTGACTGCTTGTGGCCATTGGAGAGCCCAAGGCTTGTCAACTTTCTCGCATTTTTCAGATAATACCCATCAATTACCTTTCTGCCAGCTTCATTACAAATATCCTTCTACGTTGTTCCTTGAGCTGGATTGCAGCTCATCCTGTCTCATGGTTTGCCTCAAAAAGATGGGATCAGCTGCTTTCCCATTTAACTCTACCTCTCCCTCAGTTCTGCAGTGACCAAGGGAGGTTCACTGACATCCCTCTTTCAACACCTGTACTGGCAGTGAGGGAAATGTTCTGTATAGAAAGACACGAGAGGAACAGTGCTGATGGGGATGGGCATCTGACAGGGGGACTGGGGAAAAGAGGCAAGAAGGAAGACTCCAATTATGACTGCGGAAAGACTGAGAGAAACACAAGAACCTTCAAAAGCAATGGGAAGGCTTCTTTTTTAGCCAGTATCACCAGCAACACACAGCAACATTGCTGACAACATTGCTGTTGCTGGTTATCACAGAGCAACATATCATCATGACAGCTTGTCAAGGATGAAAGCAAAATACTTAATTATAAACAAAAATGAGAAAGATTTCTTTGGTGTTGGGCTTTGTAAAATCCACATCACATTACAAACGCTGAGTCTATCTTGACAGCACTCCTGTAGCTTTTACTGTGCTCAGAGAGCTGCTCTGACCAGAGATGCTCAGTAGATATTCTTGCAATATTTAGTACCAAACGCTTGTGCCTGAAAGCTTTGTGAACTGCCAAATTCTGAATTTAGGAATAACACACATTTTCTTTGTCTGTTTTTTAACAAGCTTATCTTGGCCCTGCATGGGTTTTTGCAACTATTTTATTGGAAAAGCACTTCCTTGTTGTAGAAGAGGCATTTAGAATTGTACAGGAAGATGACTTATGATTGAGGAGGTACATCTTGCTATATCTGGGAAAGTCCACACAGATTTGACCACATTATACGCTTCTCAAAAATGATGTTAGGCCATGCTCAGTTGTATGCTCGTTGTAATCTGGCATAAATTCTTTGAAGATACCATCTGTAACAGCTTACTTTTCAGTGGTAATGAATTTAATGAAATATTTGTGTGTAGAGCACACAAATATTCACAAATTTAAATCTATTTTCCTGCTGAATCATTCTCATTATTTGGGCTTTGATACTAGGAAAAAAAAAAAGATATGACAACAAGAATAAAAATCTCCTATGCGAACAGGCAGCCCTGGGAATAAATATATAGAGAAGGGGAACATATATTCATGTTACGATACATGCTTACATGCTAATTTAATACATGATGGCTTTTTATTCTAGCAATATCATTTGTGCTGCCACAGTTAGAAGTCTGTGCCAGCATTTTCATTACAAATCCACTGTTCACAGGGATTTACAACTTCTCTCTAAACATTGCTCTGGAATGAAACTTGGCAAATGGGTCTCAGCCCAGAAGCAATTTTTTTACCCATCCATTTGACTGTTAAGTTATAGTGGCATAAAAATATAGTTGTACTGCTCGAATAACTTAAAATGGCTTTGAATTAAAAAAAATGAAATAAGATTATGGCATGGTGTAATTACTTGTGGTATTCGGAAGAAACAGCACAACAGATGAAAACAAAAATGGCCGAGATCTTGCAGTAGAGAAACAGGATACTCTAGCAATGCATTTTCTCCATGATTTTTAATAAAATCGTATTCTATGCAAAATTAATTGTAATCCTGCTTTAACTGCCTTCACTAGACAGTAGCATTCCTCATGAGGAACACTACCAAAAATGGACAGGATCTGTTATAGGACACTACTCTGCATGTGTAAGTATAGTGGAACCAGCCTAATTACCTGACAGTCTGCAATAACTCCCACTGAGTTCTCCTAGAAGACCGGCTGGTAGCAAGCCTACTGAGAACAACTTACTTTGGGGGATATTTTTTGATTTGCCCTGGGACACAGACTCTCTCAGATTAGAGCTCTGTGCACCAAAGTGAGCTGGGGTATCTCCATGCTTGACCTGCAGTGAGGAGCACCACAGTGAAGATGCTTTTAGCTTCTAAGTAGGGCAAAATGGTGACTTCCCAACTGGCCGGGCACTACACACAGACTGGTTGAAGGTGAGCTGTGCTGGATGCAAAAGGATACGGAGTAACGGGGAAGGGAGGAAGAATTGAATTAAATGGGACATAAAATGCAAATATAAAGTGTGAAGAAAAATTAATCTGAAAAGGAAGAAAGGAAAAGAAACTAATTAGTGAGACAAACTGAGACTACTGAAACTGAAGAATAAAAATTCTGAGTTTCTTCAGGTCAAGTTCTGCAGCACTCAGCCAGGCAGAGCTCTCAAGGGCTTTGTGGGATTTTTACCAAGCAGGAGTACTCACAAAGTGCCAACTCAAGTTTTAATGATCCTCTGCTGGCATTGTGATCCTTTCCCTGCTTATCTGGAAGTATCACTGATATTAGTGAGAACTGCACGAGGAACAAGGCCTATTGAGTATATACTATTTGTGGGGAAAATAAATCAAAATAAAACTGAAATACAACCCTCCAAACTTATATACGAGGAGAGAATAAATGGACTAGAACTTTTCCACTTGAAAAAGAGATAGCTGGGAGTAGAGAAATGAGATGTGATAGTCCTGTCTGGAATAATGAAAGACAAGGAAAATGTTAATACTGGATAATTCTCCACTGTTCCACACAGAAAGGGGCTAGGGTACATCCCTTATGTTATGTTAATAGATTTAAAACTAAACAAAGGATATGTGTTATTTTGTCAAAAATGTACTAAATTTTGGACACTGAAGCTGTGCAAGAGAGGGTTGTGCACCTAATTGTGCAGCTCAATGAGGTGGATGCAATCTCTGATTCATAGAGTCCCCAAACTCCATGCTGCAGTAAGACTTAAGAGGTTTCACTGTGTGTTTATTCCACTCTTACACTCTTCCCCAAGTACTTGCTCTTGGCTACTGTCACATATAGGCTATAGTGTTCTAGACAAACATCAGGTACGGCCCAGCACAACTGTTCTTAAGTTCCTTACAAACACTGCCCAAATGTACAGCTCGAACTACTTTATATTTTCCCATGACACATGCTTTTGAGGACTATCTCCTGACTAAATATGCACATAAACCTCCTTTGGGTGCCTAAGTGCTCGTGCAAATTGTATGTGGAAACTGATCCACGTATACAGATACAAGATACTGCATGATAAAAAGTGAACACGGAAGAAGTCAGGGCTGCAAACACCCAGACACAGGCCCTTTCAAAGCTTCAGCATGAAATCTAAGAATCTAAGGCCACATGTATTCCCCATCATACACACATTGTTTGAGGAGGCTGGACTATATTATTTTGGTCCAGAACAGCTTGTTCAGCACATAGAGCTCAGAGAGAAGTAGCACAGAGCTCACAAGTGCTGTATTACGCATGGCAGGAAGGGTGCAACAAGAGAATGGGAGATGGGCTTGGAAGCAGCAGAAGCAAGACCTTGGAGCACCTCTGTTTTTCTTCACAGATGTGCCCGGTATATGGTGATCATTAGCTCAGGGCTGACCTGGGGCAGAGAAGAGGACGGTGAAAGAATCCAGAATTCCGTACAAGTCAGGAAAAAGTCAGTATGTAATGACAACGGCTAACAGGCAGGAGGGGAAAGAGGAGGAAAAAGAAAGGGTTTCCCTATAGGTTGTTTTTCTCCCCCAGGTTCTTCTGTGGGGGCCCAGTAAGGATGTTATCTGATGGGAACTGAACTGATTGGACTTTCTCCCCTGCCCCCAAGTTTGCATTGCCAAAGGCTTGCTTGACTTTTGGGTAACTGGCAGGTTTTGCTTAGTGCCTTCAGAGGACTGGATCAGGACTATAGGTTTAGGAAAACAAATCCAAACATGTATGTAGTCTTCCCTCGCACAGTGTAGAATTCAGCCTCTCTCCCTTGGTGGCAGACACAGGCACCAAACCCTGAAGAACAAGACTCTTACATGAATTATGTAAGCTGTTGAATTATGTGAGTTTATGTAGCTCATCAGATGCAGGTCATTTTAAGCACAGGACAGAAACTGGTATAATCTACCATGGTTAAATCCCCAGAAAGATGGACACACAGAAGAATCCTGATCCAGTTGAAGTCATTTACAGTTCTGCCATTAGCCTTCTTGAAGAGATGAGACGAACCTTCTTGTACAGACACTCTCTGAGGTTTTCAATTATGGCTTTTTTACTGTTAAATAATTTGATTCCTCACTTCACCCTTTACATATCTCCCAGTGAAGTCAATGTATCCATGCACATTTGAAAGCAGAGTTTAGCTTCTCATTTTGTTTTTGGTCTATGAACCCTGCTACTGTCAGATCTCTCTGTTGTCTGCTTTGCCTCTCAGTTCTCTAATACATTTTTAGACATTGATTGGAAATTGTTAAGCCATGTCTAGACCCGAAAAAACAACATGAAAAGGTAACGAGAGTGATCTTCAGCTGGTATTTTAAGTGCTAATTTACACTGGCTAGAAATGTAGCCTGACAGGGGATGACATATTGAAAATTAAATACAATGCAGTAATTTTTATCTTGGCTGTATAAACCTCACCATAATGTAACGTTTATTGCCACAGATATTTTTGTGCACACAAGTATGTCAACAAAAAACTGCTACCCATCTAAAAAATATATTTGTTATAAACAGAGGTTGATCTCTACTTCTCTCTCTCACACATATGCATACAGATAAATGTGCACACATATACCGTATATGTACTCATTCTCTAGGTAATCAGAGACAGATAAAATAAAGCTTCTAGAGTGACAGACATTGTGCAGACAGGGTTGTTAGTTTATGTAGGCTATAGGCAGAGTCGACTGGAAAATTTTGATCACTTTAATTTACTATATCCAGCATGCCTGCTGTACTCATCCAGCACTTTTATCAAGCCCTGTGAGGTGGTATTGATTTTTTTATTTTCTATGTAGGGTAAGAAGACAGAGAGTTAGGAGCAAGAGTGAATGAAGAACTTTCCTCAGATTACTGCTATTCTCTAGCTTATTGCATCCTGTCGTTTGTAGTTTCAGATGATGTCCAGTATGTCAGGGTTGCTTGAAGCAATAAACAGGGTGAATAACAATGGAAAGGCTAGATGAGAAAGATTGAAAAAGGAGAAAGAGGCAGCAAAGACAGTAAGAAAGCGAATGTGAGAAATCGGAAAGAGGGGGGAAAAAAAAAGCGGAGGTTGAGAAAAAGTGTCCTAGGCGTAGAGAGCTTGATAAGTCCATTCCTTTAAAGAAACTGTAACCAGCCATGACAGTTTTCCAACCAACAGCTAAACATAAAACCTATAGAATTGTGAAGGAGTAGAAGCAGTGGCTATGTGTTACTATTTTGCTACAAGAAAAAGCCAGACAAAATAGAAGTGTTTAAGGTAGATATTAATTATTTTTTCCTTTCCTGAATGAATCCTAAGTTACCGTGAAAGGATAAATCTGTCCTTTGCATCCAGCTTAAGATGCGGTTCTAAGAACATGTAATACCATGCAGATTCGAATCTTCCCTTGGCCTTTCTCCTGCCACAAACTATTGCTTTTCCAGGAGAGGATTTTAAGTTTATTCTGTTGAGTACCATCGCTGTGGAACTACAATATATAGCAGAGCAGATAAAGAGGCATGATTTGGGCCTGTTAAAATCTCACATGCCAGACAAGTGCAGACCCACACAGTGGATCCCTACTGGGCTTGTGAAAGGAGCTGCACGCATGCAGGCATGGGGTTCACAGTGTCACTGTTGGGAGCTGCACAAGCACACCTAAGTGCAAAAGAGACATTACAGAGATCTGGATTGAACACATTTGCAGTAATATAGAATGCAAATCTGAGAGATAAATTTGTCCTTTTGTGGTTAAGATGATATATTTTTTGTTTAGAAGCAGAATCTTGTATGAAATTTTAATTACTTTTTCTCTTGCCTTTAAATTGACAGTGGCTTCAGAATGGAGGTATGGTTCTATTACATGAAATTAATTTGGCTCACAGCTTTTATACCGAAGGTTGGCACAGGTACAGCTGCTACAAAAGGTAGTTTCTATAATATGCTGCATACTCAAAGTCTGTTTGTTAAACTAGGGCACTTACTCATCTTGGCTCATAGGCAAAATGACCTTACAGAAATACAGAGCCCAACTTTACGTCCTCACTGATGTGAGTAATCCTGACTCCTAGAAACAGATTCCCTGTAGCCAGTTCAAAACCTTTTTAACATAATGGCTATTACTGACTAAAATCTTGTTGCCTGTTAGCCACCTTACATCAAATACCTGCTTACCTGGGGCCAACTGGCCTTAACAACATCCCAGAGTTGTAAGTGGAAAAGTTCCCTTTTGCAGGGGAAGTGCAAAGGAAGCAAAAGCAGTGCAGCTTCCACAGACCCTTCAGGGGACTGGAAAGAGGATACCTGGGGATGGAGCTGACCATGGCAGAACACTGCTTCGCTTTGCCCAGTTCTTCGCTAGCAGAAGGTCTTATTCCTGTGCAGTCCTAATGTGGGCTCCGACATGAACCAAATGACCCCAACAGGACTGTGAAGCCTTGCTCCTCTATTTCTTCCAAAGCGCACAAAGATCGGATAAGGATATTTGAGCAGCAATAGACTATGTACATGCTCCTTTCTGATTAGTAACACAAATTTGTCTTGTTACTTTGATCGCAGTAGGTCGCTTTCTTAAGGAAGTATAGTCAAAACCTCGTTCTAAACACAGAAGTTGTATGTTTGATTCCGCTTTAACTTCAGAGCATCTCCAATGAAGCTGGCAGATCCATTGGTGCAAAACAAACACCTGTAAGAAAGAGAATCAATTTTTTCTGTGTGGCACACTGACAGCAGATTATGCCCTAGAAATGCACAGCCCTTTGCAAGAAATATCATTTGACCAACGGTTCAGCTACTGAAGTGTAAGGAAGGGCCACTGCTGCCTCCACTCACACCAACAATGACTCTTGTGCTTAAAATTACACCCTAAATGGACTGCAATAACTCAAATATACCTGGAATTTAGACTTGGTAGAAACAGGCTCCCTCCCTCCCCACAAGCAAGGACTTGTTTTTCCTTAATGGAAAAATTTCTAATGAAGTGAAAAATTGTTTACAATTTAACATTGTAAATATATCAGTGAGAAGGAGGAAATCAAACTGACTGATAATGTGAAATTTTCTTTTCAGATTTTCTTTTTCCAAACTCAGAACATCTCAGGAGTTAGAAAACACAGCAAAGTAAACTGCAGTTATAGAAATTAATAAATATCTTTGTTTCAGTAAAACATCCAATTGCTTGTGACCTAATGTTTTAATGCTAAAGGAAAAAGAAGTTAAAAGGACAGTTTTTACATTTAAAACATCAAAGATCCATGAATTTCCATTCAAACTCTGAATGGCTGCTGGATCCAGCAAATTTATCATCTTAAGCTTTTGCTGTTTTTGGTCACTCAAAGGGTAGCAATTGTGCAAAGATATGGGAATGGCTGCTCTGATAGGGCTCTGTGTTGCAAGAACCCAAGTTACTCACAGGGATACTCTGAGCATCTTCTGGGGGGCAAATGACTCCCAGCTTGCAGCACGCAAGTCCAGCTCCTTGCAAGACATATCTTCTCATATTGATAATCTAATTTGCTTGTGTATAAGAAAACTGATGCATTTGAGAGAGAATTCCATATCCACTGCTTGCGGCTCCTATCACCTGCTCTTGTTTTATATGCACACTTCAGTCAGAGAGTCATTAAAAAAAAAAAGTAGGACATTTGTGACTGATCCCAGGATGGCAAACAGCAAAAATTCTGCCTCGCTGAAGGGAGTTTCCATATCAAACTTTGTAATAAATATTTATGGATATCTTCACAAAATAGGATTTATTTCCAAATAAGTGGAAAATAGAAAAAATGATTAAATCAGTTGGACAACACAGCCACAATTAAAAACTTAATCTCCTCCCCCTACTGTGATGTAAAGGGCTTAGTCTGAAAAAAACATGAAATTCAGCACTAAAAAGTAGATTTTAATCAGGCATCCTTTTTTTTTTTTTTTTTTTTTTGATACTGCTGGAATTTGGGGTAAGGGAAAGAAGGCAAGTGTTTTGTATTCCTGATGTATGACAAAGTCATTCTGACTTTTTCTTCTTTTGCTGAATTTAAAGTTCATTAGAATAGTTTCTATACTTACTGAAAATATCAGGACTCAAAACAAGAAGATGATGAGTGAAAAGAATTTCTTCCAGTTTCAGGAAGCATGTAAACCTAGCTTCCCAGAAAAAAATATGGTTTTACGATAGTATTCAAGAGGAGAACTTGACACAGGTTGGGAATTATGCTTGTACAGTTTTGTCAGTTCTCGTGTACGCAGCTTTTAAATTCCTCACGACCTGAAACTGCAAAGGGGTAAGTAGCCTTAACTCCTGCTGTCCAGCATTTCACCAGAGAAGTCCCTTTCTCTGTCTAGTATTTAGGACCTTCATGTGTAAAGAGCAGAAGCAGCCAGAGGCATTAGCAAGTTAAACTGACGGAAACTATATTGGGCTGTTCTGCCTCTGATCCGATGAGCCAGAGTAATTCTTCCTGCTCGGAAACTGTACAGCTGTAATTTATGATCACCAAATTACAGCAAGGGAACTTAATTTCAGTGGTTTCACTATCAGGTGTCTCTCTCTCTCTCTCTCTCTCTCTTTCTTACACACTTGTATAGGATTTTTTAGTCAGAAAAGGCAACTCTGGTGACTGTGTTTTCCACGGAAAAGGTACCTTGTACACACTAGGGTGTCTGTGTATTGCTAAAATGGTGACAAAGGTAGCTGAGCGGGGAAAGAAGCTGAGCATTAGAAATAGTAAAAGACACTCAATACCAAAAATGTACATACAGAAACTATTACAGCTTTATCAAGAAGTCACCAGCTGAAGCTCTCTTTGACCTGTGTGTTAGGTAGAAATCCTTGTTCATGAAGGGCTGTGAGAGTCTGCCATTTCATCAGGGTTCATATCAGGAACGAAACAAACACTTGGAAATGTTGGGAATTTTTTAAAAGAAAAATTATTTTCAGGTGAATGAAATTTTAAGTTTTTGAGTTTTAAGTTTTGACATATTTACCAGAAAAATTCAGAAATCAAGTCATTTGAAAAAATAAAATTCATTCTGACAGCTGAAGTAGAATGTTTTGATCATGTCAGGATTTCTTTTCCCAAAGCAAAGTTTCTGCTAAATTGGCAATATTTGTATTTTTATATTAAGGGAAAAATACTACGTTTCTCATCCCAAGTTCTGGCCAAGAGACACTTATACCCTAAGTGTCATAGCTGTGCAAAAGCCACACTGAAATTTTGGTTGAAGCAGCACCACACACACACAAACACAAGTATAAACTAACAAGTCTGTGCACAAACAATGCATATGTGACATGCTCAAAGCATAATACGCAGGCCAAGAGTTGAAGATGGAAGACAGCACTCAATAGGTCTCAAAATCAGGTCATTTACACTTCCATATCCATTTAAAATACCTAATTTCAGAAGATGTTGTGCCTATTCAGTGGAATAGCAACAATACCTCTTTCCTTGGAGGGGGGAGGGTGCTACAACATGATTATTATCACTGTTATACACACAACACCTGAATACCTATACAGATGCAGTTACTTGAGTACACATATTAAGTACTCACTGCTCTCTCTGCATTAACTAAGGGCCATTTCAACACAAAAAGCTTGGTATTATTCAATGGTGTGAATACTCTAAACAATTCAGTGTCGTGCCTGTAATTTAATTTTTTCCTGTACTTTCATAGTTTTGCTAGAAATAACGACACATTTTTAATTATAGAGGAGTCTTAGCAGATAAACAATACAGAAGATTTGGGAGTTTTAACAGCTTTTGTCTATTGAAAACTCAAGTCAGATCACATTACTTGAATTACCAGATTTTAAAAAGGCTAAAAATTAAATAAATGGTTTCAGTTCATCTAGGTTATTTCCAAACAGTAACGCAAAGATGTAACAGCAATAATTTAGACATGGGTAAAGAACCTTCAAAATCAATAGTGCTGGAAGAAATGAAACATATGCTGATGCAATCAAACAGAATTGAATTTCATATAAATGTTAGCAAATCTGTATCAGATTATCACTGCAAAAACTTCATTTTCATTGATTTATAATGTATTATTATTGTTTCCACCAAACTGCCATAGACAGCCATTTAGCAGCTGCCAAGCGCCTTAAGGGTAAATAAAGGATATCACTGACAGTACTGGGTTATAGAAGTTTAAGAGACCAATAATTCACAAGTGCGGCAGGTGTGACATTCTATATATTCTTTAGTCTTTTATTTTAATCCTGTTGTCTAAATCTTTTATAGTTTTTAATGGGAGGGGGGTCAGTTACAGGTTTCATAGAGGAACCATGAAGGATAAAATGAGTTTGTGCTAGCCTTTTTCTTGAGAGGTGGGCAGAGTGCTTTCATTAAGCAATCAAACGAGAGAAAAATACAGGAAGATGTTCACAGGCAATCCTGTGCTAGAGATGCACTTTAACAGGTCTGTTCCTCCAAAAAGCTGCTGAAGAGTACTCTTAAAACGTAACCCAGGCTATGGGCTGGTATACATTTGATTAACACCTAAAGCCTGGAAGTTCTGATCATCTCCTACCATCAGATGAGTAAAACAAATACGGTTGATATGTGTGCTACCAAGGCTGGAGTGCACCCTCTTTTAACTTACTGATGCTACTGATTAACGCAACTGATGTCAGTAGGAATATCTACTCTTAAAATTGGGCCTGGGAGAATGTTTTTGGAACAATGTTTTAGTAGTTCTAAGATGCTGCAAATGATCAGGGGCTCACTGAAACTACTTCTAAGCTCAGAACACGGTTTTAGACAAAAGAAAGGGTCAGAAAACCCAAGCTGTTTTAGTTCAACACTGTTTTGTTTTGCAAATTTTTGATTTTCCATTTCCAAATGAATGTTTCATTGACAAAATTTGTGAAGATTTACCCAGAAATATTTGAAAAAAAATAAAAATGAAATATCTCATGCCTAAATAAACGTCCTGTTTTCAGGTCAAGTGGAACAGCAAAAAATAAAAGTGAAGCCAACCAATAAAAACTGTTAAAACTGAAAATGTTTTGTTCTGGGTTGACACAAAGTCTTCCTCACCCAATTTTTGGTTCATTCAGCAAACTGAAAAAGCAAAAAATTCTCACTGTTCTCTTTACACCTATAGTTAGGAGCATAATTAAGCATACTGCTGAATCAGGCTTTGCTTATTGCTCAGAAACTTAAAACACTAATTCCTCAGTCAGTTCATTTTCTGTTTTTTCCTACAACCCCATGTACTGGAAATACAATTTTCTTGTTTTTAAAAATCAGGCATATCTTTAAATATGCAAGGTGTTTCTTTCAAAACAGGTTTGAAACCTTCATATTCATATCGATAGATACTAAAGGAAGATAATAATCAAAACCAAAAAATTTGTTTTCTTTATGATGCCTGACGAGTCAAAGTCTGGATTGTCTTGTGGATATGACAGTTCTTCGTCAAAGAGAAAAAAGTCCGTTTGTTATTATTGGCAAGCTCCCATTCAAATGCATGCCCAGAAGAGGTGCAGATACCTGTTCAATAATTCAGGCAATGATGACCTCAGAGGTATATGTGTGTGTTATCTGCTTTGGCTCATGTGATGTGTTTTTTGGCTGAAAAGAACGCTTATGGTGAAAATCATATCAAGTCAGCCAAGCCAAAATAAACAAACACACACATATTTTGAGGTCATTTTTGGCCATTGAGATCATTCAACCCTTTCAATATTTAAAGGAGAAACAAGATTTGCCATGATCATAAACATTTTATTTACTTTTTTCTCTGTTGCAGCATGATTATTTTCAGTAATAAATCCAGCCAACAAGGAGCTAAAGGACAATTACTGCACACTAACAGCATATGCTCACTGTCACACTAACAGGTCTTTCTGTGAGCAAAAACCTGACACACAGGCTAAAAATCAATGACAAATACAACTTGGGATGAATTTGGTGGTCCCAGTTCACTTTGGAGTAGATCTGTGTTCCTTACCACAAAAGACATGAGCTCACCTGGTTCTTACTGGCCATATAGAATTGAAGGAACAAGAGCATAAGGTACTCTCTTAGGCTTATTAGTGATGTTTTATGTAAAGCTCTCACACAGCTAAAGACAGGCTTGCATTACTGCTTCTGTAAAGTACAGTATTCCTTCTATTAGAAGTCTAGCTTTCAATGGTGCCAGTTGGTCATATTTCAATTCTCATGACTTCTAAATTCACTTCACCCCATGCCAACCAAAACCCTTCTGAAGCAAAACAAATAAACTCTTGCTTTTTCTGGTTCCAGTCCAGCATGATGACTCTTCAGCTTATATATTTGCCTTGGTGTTGATTCCCATTATTACCACTGGAACGCTGCATGGACCAAAGCTCCATTGCAATCGCTTCCAGTGCAGCATCACAGCCCTTGAAACCAACAAATCTGAATTACTGAGGAAAAAAGCTCCCACAAATGGGAAAGGAATCATGAATAGATAGAAAAGATAGAACACCAGGTGGACATCTGGGAAACTGAGACTCAATGTCTGCTTCAGACAGTTCCCATATGACCTAAGGTGAATCATATAAACTCAACTGTGCTTTAATTTCTAGTCTGCCAAGTGAGGCTAGTATTTTTCTTCTTGACAGAGGTGAAATCCATTAATGATAGAGAGTGACTCAGATCTAAGTACTGCCAGATTCAGGAAAAGGATACCGCAAGATTCGTGCTTTTGGAGAATGAATGCATAATAGGAATATGACAAAAACAAATGGGAAAATTTATCCAGCCAAAATAAGTATTTTACCTTATTTTACAATAGAACCTCTTTATTACACAAAAGACTGAATGATGCAAGGACGGGCAAAGCCCTGATAAGTGCTCAAGAGTACATACAATGAGAATCATATTCAGCAAGATTCAGGCTGCACAGCATTTTGCCTTATATAGGTTACGTTTATTGGTGCAGACTTTGGGTTAGCAAGTAGTACACACAAATAGGAACAGATACATACAGCAAAACAGGTGGTGCCGAGGACCCAATGCCCACACTATGTACATTTTGATGTAGTTCTCAGAGTACCTCTGCTCTGGTCCCACAGACTGAATGCCCAATTGCTGCTAGTGTGCACTAAGTATGCTCCTGAATGCATATCCAGTTTATTGTCCTCTGAAAAGAAACCACTTCAGAGGCCTGGAGAACGCTCCACAACACAAACCAAAGCACACGAAGCACAGTCAATTGCTACCAAAGCACACTCCCAAGCCAAATAAAAGCACTCATACAGACATGTCCAAACCAGTCTCAATCTGGAGTTCTAACTGATGCAAGTCTTTCAGTTTGGTGAGCATAAACCAATCTCTAAACTTCCATCTGGCTTTATGCTCAGCTTTATTAATCCATTATTGTACTTGTGAATACATATGCTCCATTAGTATGAGACTTTCGCATGTATATCATGCAGGTTATCTGCAAAAAGTCTTACAATGTAGTGGCAGCAGCATAGGTCATAATGGCAACATAAGGGAATACTACTCAAAGTTATCTTTCCTCCATTGCCTACCCTTTTAATGCAAACTGTTCTCTTCCTCAGATTTTTGCAGGTTACGCAAAGCGAGGGTATAGATACTCTGAATTAATCTGGGAATGACGACGTTGACCTGAAGTGCTAGCAAGCTTTAGCGAGGTGTGGCTAAAATGTGTCAGACCTTACTACTTTTTAGTGTCTAGCCTCAGAAATTTGATTGTAACCTGCGAAGACTGTGTTCGTCTCAGAGTTACAGGGCTGAAGATTAAGAACTGAGAGCTTAATATGAGCCAAGAGGAGGCTCAGATAAACTAAGCTCCTCTTCAGCAGGTGTTTTACACATTTTAAAAGGTAGCACATCATAGAGACTCATAGTTATGTATAGAAGTAAAATAACAAGGACTGAAAAGAGAGACAGTCTTGCAACTACGCAGGACAAATCAAATCTAAATGTTCAATTACATCCAACTTGGGTCTAGCACAGGGGGATGTGATTTCTAGCAGGGCGTTCATGGCTCTCACGGAACACAGGTGATTCTACACTTGCCAAACTTTCCTTGCACAAGTGTGACTCCGAAACAAAAATCAGATCTTTGCTTTTTGCCAGTTAAGCTATTCTGATCGTAGTATACACAGACGTTAACAGCACAATTATGCAAAAGATAACCAGGATGTAGGGTACTATTATTCTCCTTTAGCAAAACCAAGTGAGAGCATCCAAGAACCTTTCTTTCCACAAACCAACCTCACAGCAAACCCTCCTCTCTCTCCATTAGAGGAACAAAAAAAAATTGGTGCCCAGTTAGCGAAAAAGGAAACTTAAAAGGTCATGAGTTAGGTTCACATAACATTTTCAGTAAAACACACAGTTCCTGGGCACCCCAGCTAAGGGGAGGCCTCACTGAAAGTCTCCCAGCTCTATATAATTTACAGCATTTTAATTTTTCTTGAGTCAGCACCACCCTCTCAGGTAAGATCCCCAATTTCCTACCTGGTGTTTTCGTCTTCCAAGAAAAACTGGTGGTATCCAGAACCATCTATAGGGTTTTTTTAGCTGCTTTTGGAGGTGGACTCTCCCAGTTCTGTCTGGTGGAGAGACTGGGCTGAAAGTGCCCTGGTGCTGGGGTGAGTGGCAGAAGTACTTAAAGACACAGGTGCTTAGCCTGTGGTGGGGTGAAAAGGGACTAGAGAGGGGGAAGCAGGGCAGATCAAGCCAAGTCAGGTCCTCCTGGAGCTGTGAGGGTTGCTTCACACCCTTTCTTTGTGGCTTGCGGACACCTTGGTCTTGCTGCCTTTCTTCAATCCTCTCCCTGAAAACTTTAGTGGATGGTGAACTCTTTGATTTATCTCCTACTTCAGACAGGACTGAGAAAAGTTTCTAATGGGTTCTTTTCCACTCCTGATCCCATACTTTGGGAGGCTAAATAACTCTATGTGGTCTTAGCTCTATCCAGTAATTTTCAGTGAATAAAACAGAATGAAAACTTGTTTCGATATTTTCACTAACAGTTTGTGTAAAGCAATCCCCAGGAGATCTGTCAAACTGAAAATGCCAAACATATTTTTGTGATTTTTTTTTTTTTGCATAGGTTTATTTTTAATAAATAGGCTTCTTTATAGTCTTCATATCTCAAAACATTAATAGAAGGTAAAACAGTTTTAGCTGTGGAAGTATTGAATCATGAACTCATCGTTTGTTCTTTGTACTATATATTGTTTTCCATTGGAAAGCTAATTTGTTAAGATTTACATATGAGCTACTATAATGTAATTCAGGTCCTATTTTACAGATGTGGAAACTGAGGCAGTACTGGTCTTGGTAATAGACACCAGACCTGCTGAACTAAGGTCACCTCAGCTGTCCTCTGCTGGGGAGATAACTGCCACATTATTAGGTTTTGGAGTATTTTGGCTGAAAAGTTGTATTTAAACATAACACTTAACTCTGTACCCTTTATTTCTGCAAATATCCTCACTACAGTCGCCTTATATTTAGAATTTTTTCCCCACTAAATTAGGTTGTGAATGTCGTGGAGAAGGTCTGGATTAAGGGACAAACTTTTTTGAATAAGGTTCCTACTGCCCTCTACATCAATTTCTCTATATTCTGCACTATGTAACTTATTATCAGATGTATGTAAAAGATCAGTTCGCATATTACAGAGGGATAACACAGGTAAATACTGACATTTTTTCTTGGGATAGAATATCATGAGATAATCAAATATGTTGGAACATGTTGACATAAAATGTAGTATTTCCTGGACCCAGGGATTTAGCTGTCAAAGTAAGAACACATTTAAGGTTTGATTGTCCTCTCTGCTTACATGAGCATGCCTCCCATTAATGTCAGTAGGAGTTATACACATAAAAAGGGAGTATAACAGACATAAATAGTAAACAGAGTAGGAGAGTGGAAATAGACTCCAGTGGGGCTGGAAAATGCATTGTTCCCATTTCTCTCCTCAGGAGAGCCTGCTCTTTAATAGGAAAGCTTCATTATGTTTTTGTGCATTTCCAGGAAAGCAAAATTTTGAGTTGTCCTAATGCATCTTTTGACTAGCTCTTGTCTTGGAGAAATGTCATGTGAAATGAAAGAAAGATGGATGCTGGACTGACAGCTAACATATGATAAAAATAAAGCAGTTAACAAGCTCCACTGAACACAGGTGGGCAGTGAATCAAAGTGTCTTAACCTATTAACCTATACAGTGTGGCTCCTGTGCAGTTTTTCAAAGACATCTTGCTTTTTTCATTACTGTTGTAGTGAGAATTACTTTTCAGTGCCTTTTTTTTTTTGGTCACTGAAAATCTTTATTATGTGTTCAGCAGAGAATAGCTCTTGAAACCATGCAAGCTCCATTCTTTTATCCATCAATGATGCTACTGATAAATAGAAACAGTGGAGATAATAACATTTAAATAAGACTGTGGGGTTCTCATTAAACTTAATTCCCTTCTTAGTCAAACTTCTGTTTTACTGATGGGCATTCATCGACTTTGGTGTTACTCTTAAGTTGTCCTGGAATGGAGAATCAAGCTTATTGGCCTTAATCCCATGCAAGTAAATCAGTGCTCATGTCATGGTTATTCCTGTATTAGAGTCCTTTCACCTTAGTACAATACAAACAACAATAGTTGCACAAACGGTCTCCTAACAGACAACCCCAACCCATTTTTTCTTATCTTCAAAGGATTTTCTGCTGTCGACCAGATCGAATTGCAGATGACACCGTCTAGTTAAAGTTTATCAGGCAATGCGTTGGCAGCCTCACTGATAATTTTTCCTTTTATATTTCAAAATCTATGCCTGAAAATAGTATCTGCATGTGACTTTTCACAAGAGATTTAAAGATCACAAAGGCTATAGTCCATCAAAAGCAGGTAGTACTACCAGTGTGCTTTAAGTTTAGTCTGGAAATGAATGAGGCAAACACAATTACTGGGACTATATTCAAACCGACTTGCCGGTATGTACAGTGGTACACCCCAAGATCTTAATCTCCTGAATAAGAGGCAAGACTTTGGAGTATTCTGTGACTTCTGTCCAGGCTGGGCACTTGCTTTGATTTCATTGAAAATCACAGTAGTTGAGGAGAGGATTTGGTGTCTGCCTGAGTTTTGCTCTAAGATGGTTGTGGCCAACATATGCACTGGGACCTAAAGTACTAAAACATCCCACGGTCCCCTTGCTTAAGCACCATTTTAATAGCAGCCTCCCAAACTATTCTCCCCACAGTATTTGTTCTACTTTATGGCTCCATGAGTGTTTTTTTCCACCTGATTTTCCTTTTTACATTCTGTTTCCTTTTTTCTTATCCCTGATTATGTTTCCACAGACCTTTTTTTTTTTGTAATCAGGTATCTGTCTCATAGTTTATGTAATGACATTTCTTATCATAATAATAATTTAAATACTATTAGAGTATTTTAAATAAATGCTCATGGAGCTCCCACCATCAGAGACTACTTTATCTTTTACCAAAAGGCAGAGCTAAGCCAGAATTGTTGTTTAGACCTGCAGACCACGGTTTAGGCTTAAGTGTAGTTCTATAGCCTCTCGGTGCTTGACTGGTGCAGGAGGAGAAAGGGTATTGGAAGGAGGTCCTGTGATTCATGATGGGCACTGAAAAAAAGAGGAGTTTTGTTCATTAACAACATTGATGAATGTGAACTTGAGCAGTAAACTCCCAGCCTCCAAAGTACTATCAATATCCCATTTCAATGAATGTAACATGGTCAAAAAGCGAGGCTGAGATTTGTTCTGTAGACTTAACTACGTCTGCTCTGTTATGACAATGGCATTCTCAAAACCACTGAACTTCTCAAACAGTGCTGAATTATTCCTTTAGAGTGAACAGGAAGGGAGAAAGCATCTGCATCAACAGCCACAAATTCAACTAGCAGTAACTTCATGCACCAGCTCTGAATCTACCATCCCTCCAAACTACACTGCCTTCAGCTTTTTAATAGGTGGGAAGAAGTGGAGGCATGCCAGGAATACCTGTCCTACAAGTACAGCAAGTGTTGATACAGTTATTTTTCCATTTGTGTTTTCCTTCAAAATATGCCTCATTTTTGGATACAGGCACCTGAGCATTAGTTTGACTTCTTACAGCAGAGCTGCTAAATGATGCACACATTGTGGACTGTTTTAGACATCTTTATTGTGTTTATTACTAGGTCTGGAATGTCTGTATTCAAGGTTTGCCATGACTAAGAATGTTTCTTGCTTGTTAATGCTTCTCCTGGCCACCCTGCTAAAGGAGAAAAGGAAGAGAGAAAAAAAAAAAAACCCACAAAGTGATTCAGATCATCCTTTGGTGAGTGTGGTAGGCACAAAATCATTCCATTATTTGTGAGATCTGGGCAGTCTGGTCAGGTAAAACCCTTGTGGATTGCCTGTTTCAGACAGTCAGTTTGTCATCATCCTTGTGTTCCTCGGGTGGCTATTCGGCTGCTACTTAGACATTAGAGAACCTGATCTTGTACCTGTTGAAATCATCGTAAGTTTTGCCACAAAATTCTCTGAGGGGAAGGGCAAACCTAGAGCACTTAGCAGAGGAGACAAGTGGAAGGTAAGTATGATGCAACCACCTCAGGTGAGATTTACATGCTTCTCTTCAAGTATGATACGATAGTCATCCCAACCAGGCTGCCATAATTTAGAGCTGCTTCTGTAAGCAGCCAGCTGACACAGAAGGCTGTGATGTGTCACACAATATCACACTGCATCCTTGTACTTCTTGAGGAGGTTACAAGGCATCCCTAGCAGGTAACAACGTTCTAGGTCAGCGCTAGGTATCTACCAGCTGCTAACACCAACTCTTAGATCTATAGGTAATTTCAGGGCTGGCTCAAGCTTATTGCTCAGTTAACAAGATACCGGGATTTCTGTGCCTGTACTTACCCATTAGGAAAAGATGTGGTTGTCTATACTGGGAACTATGCAAGTCTGGGAATGGAAGGGTACATATGGTGTATGCCTCACTCATGCACTCTGCACTCTGGAGGTAGCTGAGACACTCATCTGGACATGGGAACACAGATGGGGCCATAGCTCTTATATGTCATTTTATCTCCTTTTCCTCCTTTCTGACCTTCACTTCCGTATACACATGAAGTCTGTGACATTTTCAGAAATTTAGCAGAGTGTTGGAAGGAGCTAACACGGTGCTGACACATTGCTGACACATTGACACATGCTGTCATTTTGGGTGTAACACCTCGAATGCTTAATCAGCAATATGAAAATCTTTCTACCCAACACATCTCAGTGTTGCAGAGACAGCTCTAAATGATCCAACCCTGTTAAGTTTTTCTACATGGCTTTGCCCTGTGCTGCAACAACAGATCCTAAATCACAACAAAGCCCTAGGGAGGAGTTGCATGTTCATATATAGATAGGGATAGCCATATTGGCTTAGATGAAGGAGCTGTCTAGCCCAGCATTCTGCTTATAACAGTGGTCGTTAGTGGATGCCAAGTAAAGATTGGTATACACAGCTGATATATATATAAGCATTTGCTGTGCCTCTTGCTATTTTCAGCTCAGAAGATTTCCTGATCCTGATGTGGCTTGTCTATTTAGTAATCTTCAAAGACTCTCACTTCCAAGTACTTGTCCAATTTCCCTTTAAACCCATTAAGACCTTTGGAGTCCAAAACATTATTTGGCAAAGCATTTCCCAGATGTGTTACCAGAACCACTTCCTTTCATTTGGTCTGAACCTGATGCTTGCTAGCTTCATTTGATGGCTGTGTTAAACTCCCTGTTTAAAGCTTAGGTACTGGAAGAGACAATCAGTGGTCAATCTCTATCCACCATTTCTATGTTCCCACCTCACACTGCTGTTTCGTACTTGCTGACCTTTATTCTTATGAAAGAAAAGGCACCAACAGGCAGTGAATGTCCATTTGCTGCATCTAATTTGTATTCATTTTGTTAGACTAAGTTCTTGGCAGTCTGTCTTCTTCCCTCCCTCCACTTGCCCAAGCCAACTGGATGTTCTAATTCAATGTACCCCTGCAGCAGGCTCCACCGTTGGGCTTATGTAAACTTTGAGTGTTAGCACAGATCACAAAAAGCTGAAGTGATGTCCTTATGCCCTTACATAAAGCCAGAATACATGACATAAAGCATTCCCTTTCTCCCTTAATTGTATAATTTAAATGTATTGCATTTCTTCTTGGCAAAGAGGTCCTTTTTTTCACATGCTGACTGCAGGTCCTTAAGTTTTTCCCCAAATGGCCACAGAATGCTCCATACTGACTGACCTTTCAGAGCTACATTTTCAGAAGGGATTAATGAATGTGTCTCAATTTGTGGACATTCAACTTAATACACTACAAAAGTACCTGATTTATCAGCCAGGGTCTAACATCCTCTGGTAAAAAATGAGGTTAATTGACAATGTCTCAGGTCAGATACTCAGTATAGATTAATTAAAAAAAAAACTATAAGAAACTCTTGTTAAATAGGCATCTTAAGATTCAGTCCATTATTAAAAATAATTAAGAATGTAGATTATTTTAATAGCCAATCAAATGCTATCATATGACATACAATAAAGTCTGCTGGATTCCTTACACAAAGGCAGCTTGCATTTGAATGGATACTTCTGATTTTTAAACTATTACGGATACAGGTATTAGGACCTTCTCTTTGAGCATCACCCCAGTAGGTCCAGACTCACATTTTGCCCATTTACGAGGGATTACAGTATTATTTCTTTCTGGGGTGGATGAACACCCTTCTGTCGAGTAGATATTAGACTATATATCCTTCTATCTGACCACTACTTCCTACTGTTGACAAGCACCTCAAACAGTTTTTTTGTAGGTGCTTCTTAGAAGAACAACTATCAGTCCTTTCACTGTGAACTCAATTTGATTTCATTTGCTTAAATTACATAGATCAGACTTACTGCTTTGAATTTTATTCATCATTTTAGTCTGTAGGAGGGATGTCTGTAGGTATTTAGAGTTCTGTATCCGTAACTGTCAATGCAGTGTCTTTAATGAAATTCCTATAGGCACGCACACACCCATTGAGGGAGAAAAGAAAAGAAATAAAAAAAAAAGAAAACCCCCTGTGTTTTGAGTTATAGCAGCAGCGAAATACCTCCTGAAACTGGTTAACTTACATGCTTTTTGCATCTTCCTTAAGGTTAAAAAGAGCCACTTCATTTTAAAATAATGTAATAAAAACACTGCTGTCAGACTGAGACCTTGTCTGCCAAGTCTAACCCTCAAATGAAATTTTACAGCCAAGTTATAAATCCCTAAAAACTGGAGTTGGTAGTGAGAATATTGACAGGACCTTATCTAAGGAGTCCTGTTCAGGTGGGGACATGGGGGCTTGTACTGAATGTTTCAAACAAAGACACGCTGATGGTATAGCCTCACTCAGTTACACAGATAGTTTGGCCATATGCAGTAAGCACCATGCTAGTTTATTTATTTGTTTATGAGTGTGTATTAACCACCAGGGTTTGTATATTCTCAACCTCCCTTTGATCCTTTTTTTAAAAACATGAATTCTGCCATCTGTAAACATTTCTGTGCTGACCATACCTTTGGCTTAGTCAACATATGAAATCTATAAAGGCTTATTTTTTGATAAAAGAAATGGCTAAAGACAATTGACATTATCGTTTGAAGTTCATGGCATTTCATGCTAATTTAGTAATGTGGAAACGGAACAGAGGCCTGGATTTGTGTAGAGAACTTGTCCAAGGTTGTAACCCTTAACATATTTTGTGCATGCTTTCTCTCTCTCTGTTTGTCTCCTATATAAGACATTTAATATGATTTTGATTAGTTTCTGATGAGTTGAAATTTCGGTAAGTGCAACTCCAGTATTGTTTTTTTCTGCCACTGTTATATTTGGGCAATAATTTAGGCAGATGGCTAGATTTAGTTAGCTTGTGGTTTGCAAAAGGTAGGAGCTGAATTCTGAATGAAAAAATAACGTCCATATATCAAGGATACCGACTTTGCTCTGGCTAAGGTTCTATTTTTTTCGTATAAGCATTACGGTTAATCTGCGTAGACCCATTAGGGACTTGGGAGAAAAGTCTACATACCGAAATAATGTGACAAGCAGGGACACCGTAAGCCTCTCAGAGTGATAGATTTGGGGCAGCTTCTACCCATTCTATTGATGGGGTCAAAGTCTTCACAAAGATAAGGTCGTAATCTTGGGCTAGTCAAGGATTATAAAGGTTGCTTTTGTCACTCATATGTTCAGAGGCAATGATGTGGTCCCCAGATGGTGATGTGAAGGACACAACTGCCCTCTCAGACAAAGCAGGACTCAGTCACTTTCGACAGGTGACTGTTGAGAAGCATACGTATGAGCAAAACTGTTCCAAAAGGCGTATTCTGCAGTGATCAAAGATTGGCTAAATACAACGGGGCAGGACTCTAAGCAAGAAACTGAGCAGCTGCATTTATTTTATAATGCTGCGTTTCAGAAGTTCCTTACAGAAATATGAATGGGGAGCTAGAAATTGGGAAACCTTAACACGGAGTCTGGACTCACTCGAGTTTGGGACTCCCAGAATCCCTCAACAGAGAACAACAACAACAACAACAACAACAACACCCTCTAGTGTGATGACATGGAGTCAAGTGCCGGCCAGTTGTAGCTAGATGGATACATCCCTATATAGCCATCAGTCTGAAAAAGAGAGCCTCGGCTCTGATTGACCCTTGGCTCTGCCCCTGTTCCAGAGATACATATTAATGCAAAGTATGTGCAAACCTCAAATACTATGATCTATTTTACCACTCAAGGATTTGGAAAAATAGAAGGCCTTGCTGCTTCTGGTCTAAATTTGGGTATATGACATGGTCTGTTGACATGGTTGTCTATGATGTTAACGCTTTTTGGGGGGGGGGGGGAGAGGGTGAATGTGCAAAAATGTAAAATGGGGGTTGGGGAAAGAACAGAGACAGAGAGTGCACACATTCATGTGTTTGGTCTAAGCCAACTGTTCTCCCTCCTCCTTCCCCTGATACTTTAACTGAAAATAAATTTGGCTTGTTTACCAAATACCTGAAAAAGGACTGTCATTGAAATGAATGGTTCTCTGGATTATATGAATGGCGAAACAAAGACATATACCTAGACAGATGAATAAGGGCTGAAGTGTAGATTATAAGCTGTGTTAAAGAAGCTGCCTCAGATAGGTCTCACAATGTTAGCTTTCATGGGGAACCACTTATATCAGAAATCTTAAATCCTTTACCTGAGAGCTATGGAAGAGAGTATTTCTGTGTATGAAAAACGAAAACTCAGATTTCAGGGGCCATCCTTCAAGATCAATGGGGATCCACAGAGTTTGTGTAAAAGCAATCGGATGCAAGATTTTTTGTTGTTGGGCTTTTTTTTTTTTTTTTTGCCTTTTAATACTTTACTGCAGGTTTAATTGCAGCAATATTTCAATGCCAAAGAGAGTAATTTGCAGCTTGAATACAGCATTAGATCTGCAATACCCGACATTTTAAAACCTCAGTATAAAAATGAGCATTTGGTACTAGTACCACAAGAATTCTCATTTCCTGTTCAACTTTCAAAGAAATTGAAGTTAAATGTCTATATTAACGTTTATAAAATTTTAGGAGTGATTCCCTTATTACATAATTAGCTTAAGCACTCTGCATATCTGCCGATTAGAGACATTACTCAGAGCTTGCCCTGGAACAGCTGCATTCCTAGACAGAAAAAGATACTAATGTGGCCCTGGGGGAGAGCTCTCCATTTTGACAGAATAAAACATTCTTGGAATACAGTTATTACAATTCATAATTGTTCACTTTAGGGAAAAAGTAGGAAAAAAAAGTATCTTGTTAATAAAAAATAGATTTCTAATAGCTTTAAATTCATACTTCAAAATTCTCTGCAGTTGAGTATGCAGGTAGCCAGGGGGGTTTCTCCATGCTGTATATAATGAAGAAGTACAAGCAGGAACTCTGACTGCATACAGCTCCCTAAATCTGATCAGATAGTGGCAATAAGGATAATGACAATAGGGATAAGTATTAGAGGCTAGCATTGTGATTCAGCTGATTAAGCATAACCCAAACTACATTAATTTAGAAATAGCAGAGCATCTGAGTCCATTTGACTGTATCTTTGACAAGGTTACCCAGCAATGGGATTTCATAAAATGAAACACTGAAATACAGCATAAATTCAGCTTGTTATCACAGCAATTAATGATATGTCTCCATCAGATATGATCACCTATTGGTGTGCTATTTTAAAAAATAACTTAATTACCACAAAGTGGTATCACCTCTTCTCCAGCAATGTGAGAGACAGAATGAAGGTGATGTCTGGGATGCTTAGATTAACTGGGTTAAAGTACATGGAATCCAGCAGTGAAGTCTAATAAAGCACAGTTGTGTGGTCCCCAAGAAGAATTCGACCAGGGTTGTAATGAATGTATCCTGTCTCCTCATCCCAGAAGTCTTGGAAAAATGGTGACCTCTTCTGCAATGAAACTGTTGGTATTTCTGGATTATTTCTGACTCTTGGGGAAAAAAATAAACAAACAAAACCCTCTTGCATGCTAAATGTATTCACATTTAAATGAAAGAAACCTAAAATTTTATTCCAGGGAGTCCAGGATCTTATTTGCAAATTCAGACTCTCTTGAGAAGAAGTGAGATAATCGTAGCTCTCACTACACTTGAAAATAGTTCAGAGCATGTGTCCCATCTTGGATACCTTTAAAAAAGCAATTATCATTCTTGTTTGTGAGCACAGCACTCCTGTCTCCTACCTACATGTCAACTTGATAGAAACTATGGAGAAACCTTACTAAATCTTTTTGATTTGAAAGTCAATTTCTGAGTCAGATTTTTATGGTGAAGAAGAGTGAGAGGGAATGTAAAAGACCCTTCCAACGCCATCACACTTTCATGACCTTCAAAGTGGTGTCAAGCAACTAGCATGGTGCCAAAGTATAAGAGAGTCAAAGGAATACGGTTCACTACCAGTCCAAGCCTTGTTGTGCAATAGAGAGAGTAGTCGCAATGCTTAAGTGAGGCATATTACATGCCGTAGGTGCCTAATTTCAGTCATTCTCTCCACTGACTACATAGAGAGAGGAACTGAGGGAGCTTTGGAGACCAGGTGGTCTGAATTGCTCATTCCTTTCTGACCTTGAGTGCTACAAGTCAGCAACTGAATTCAACGATCTGAAACTAGTCTGAACCGCGATCTCCAACCCTAGCATTGGTTTTAAAACTTCTCTACCCCTCAAACTGGAAAAGTTGGGCATGTGGAGTTTTCATGTAGGTCTGCCTCTAAAATCCATTATTTGTATTCAAACAGTGGTGACA
Source organism: Apteryx mantelli (assembly GCF_036417845.1). NCBI lineage: Eukaryota > Metazoa > Chordata > Aves > Apterygiformes > Apterygidae > Apteryx > Apteryx mantelli. The sequence continues at coordinate 78,183,163 of NC_089979.1, forward strand.
AGACCATTACATAATTCATACAGCATCCATTATTTCTTACTGCTGTTTAAGGAAGAGGAAACTCATTTTGTTTAATTTCAAACCGGCTCTGACACTGTAGCTTTCAAAGTTGAACCCGAACTTCAATGAGCTGGTATTCAGCTAAGAAGAGACCGTGCAAAAAGTAGGAGAGATTAAAAAATCCATGGAAAAATAGGGTGAAAACAGGAACAGCTGTAAGAGAATGAAAAGTGAAGACTGCAAAAGAAACAGAACATAGAAAAGAGAACTTCAGCAGAATATACAATATCTGATTTTCACACTAGTAAACACAAAGGAGATGTCATTAGCAGTTTACGTTAGACTGGTCCACAAAAATTCACAGTAATATTCTTCCCAATATAAACAGAGGGTGCCACTGGGACTGATCTTTCTATCTACTATATACATTTTCATAAGAAGGATCTTGCCATGTGTATCATGCTCGTGTGGTTGTGAGATGTCCCAACACTGAATTTCTTCCTGAGGTGTCCATCAATTAAGATTCCTAGTCACATTAGCGGACACCCCTAAAAGCAAAGCTGGCCAGTGTATGAAGAGATGAGGACTGAGCTAATCAAGAATAGTTTGCACACTGGCTAGTAAATTTAATCACAGCACGTTCTGTCTTCTTTCTTTCTAACAAATAGGTTGGGGTAAGCTATGGCAGTTCATTAAGCTGGCCACCTTCCAGGCAGAAGCATCAGGAAGAGATTTTCTGCTCTTTGTCTGTATGTGAACAAAAAGAGTACACATTTTAGTATGAGCCCTAAAACCATCATCATAACCTTCTCTGCTCTGTGTGTACCATGCACAAAATCAGGCACTAAGGAGATAACAAACTTCCTGACTTGTCAGTACAGCCTTTTTTTCTGCTGTTTCATGTCCATTTCCTGGTGGTTTCTCTAAGTCCACGGGACCCACTTTACCTGTGGTTGTCCTAGATGAGAATACCTGATTACCTGAGACACCTGGCTGCTGGTAGCAAGGTGTCTGCGGTTGCTGGAGGACTTACTCAAGATCTTCTCTTTCAACCTTCATAGACTATTTTCCCCTGCTCTGCCCACCGACCTATTATTATTCTCTTGGAAGGAAGCTGGAAATTCTCAGACATCTCTTCCAATTGTATATAAGCTGGACTGGACTCTTTGCTTACTCTAGCCAGAGATCAAGACTTCTATTTCTCTCTTTTAAATTGGATGTAACTTTTCTGTAGAAGACATGACCAGTGGTTCAGGAATTACAAACAGCGAAACAAGCAATAAATGTTTCAAACTGACTGGTAGCTTCTAGGAATAGTTTTCACATAAAGAAAAGAACCTACAGTTTTCAGACACATGGGGCATATCATGGGGCAAAGTGCACTGCAATGATGTTTAGCCACACCTAGATGGAGAGGGACTGGATTTCCAGTGGCACGGTTATGGATCCCCAGTGATTGAGCTGGAATGTCTAAGAAGAGGAACTGAATTGTCTCTTCAATTACAGAAACTAGGCTGGCTGCCTGAATAGGCCATTTCTTAGAGTGGTGACTGTTAAGTATATGTTCCTTAGAGTCAAAACTTATTAAGGCACTTAGTAAAAAGTTGCCATGTGAATGGTGACAAGCAATATATTATGGTAGTTACACAGTGCATTGACAATTTTGCTGCAATATTAATACATTTGTCCTTAGATAAAACGGGGTGTAAGCAGGCTCTTGTTATTGCTGTTTTTTCCAGGAAACAGAAAATTAACAACCCAAGGTAAGAAGTTCTGGCTGTAACAAACTGAATTAGCAGATATTAGGAAACAAATATGAGGGATGAAGACTGAATTTACACATTACATGGTCAGCTGGATAAAATACATAATTCACAACAATCAAGAAAGTGGGAACAGTGAGATAAGATTTGGGGTAGGGTTCTCAAAGCCTTCAGGAAGCTTGGTCCTTGTTGTTAATTAACTGGAATTGTCAACTTCTGGCAAAAATTCTAGCAGACAGCCTGCAGGATATGATCTGCAAGATTATTAGCCCAGACCAAGTAAGCTTTGTAAATGAATGACTACGACCAGAGAATTACAATGAAAATACTGAATATTATCTAAAAAGCTAGTGGCATGCAGGAACCTTGCCAGTCTATGCAACCAATGATAAAAAGACCTTTGACAAAATAAACTTGAGGTTTCCTATATGCACATTATGAGAGAAGTCAGATATTTATAAGCTGGTAAGACCTTTTATATGGGGCTCTCGGAAGAAATGACACTTTAAAAATGACTTTGGTTAGGGAGCTTTTCAGTGGAGAATGGTGCAAGTCAGGTGGATGTCTCAGTTTTTTTTCTTTGTTTTTTACTATTTTTAGAAGAAAAACTTAGCTTACAAATGGGCAAGCAATATGATTGCTGACTACATCAATATGACATTTAATAGTCACACAGGTAGTTTATATTGTTAACATAAATGTCCACAGTTAAAAGAATATCAGTAACAATAGTACTTTCTTTGAAAAGTGTGTGGGTGTTTAATTGTATCTCATCTCATCATGTTTGTCAGAAAGTTTCTGTGACATATTTATTTCCAGAAATGTGTTATTTTCACTTGCATCTGTGATGCCTCCATAAGCTTAGCATCAGTGACATATATTCAAGGCAAAATGAAATGTAACATCTATGGAAAAGATGACAATCTTCTTTGGCTAGTGAGACATCTCCCATCATATAGTCCCACCATTAGGAATACCATCTTCAGGAGACTTGAAATCAAGTGAAGCATATTCACAGATAATTAATTTCTACAATTGTGCCACTGCTTTCTAAGCAAGCCCAATGCATGAAATACCTTCCATGATCTTGTCTGTATGGTCACTGATATCAGTATAGGAAAGTCTCTTTAATGCAATAATTTTGCCATGACCACTCTAATAATCTGACCAATTATTAGAAACACACAGCTGACAGATAATGGGAAGACAAATAAGTGAGTACCTGATTTATGTTCAAAAATAAAGAAGCTTGTTTTATCCATTCCTTATTTCTAGTAAGTTCAAATTTCTTCTTCAAACAATTTGGCCTTCTAGCAAAGAAAGCTACTTAAATCTTATCACTGAAAGTCAGTCAATACCATATACAACTTAATTTCAGGGACTGTTTTTGGTGAAAGCCAGTTTTTGGCAATCTCCCACAAGAATCAGTTTTTCCCTTAATAGGGTGAAATAAATCATGGTGCCAAATGGTCTTGCAGTGTGTCGTAAGTACTGCTCTGAAAGCCATTTCTCCCTCTGTGCAAAGTTCCCGGTGTCTCCAACTTGATCTTGCCAAGGGTGCTGAAAGATGTTCAAGCTGAAATTGCACCAAGGAAATAAGGATCAAGTTGATCCTCGGTTTATTTACTATCACTAGCACTTGCAATAAATGAGTATGACCTGCTGATGCGATACCTAGGAAAGAGGTGAAGAAGGAGTAATGCTGTACTATGCAGCCTGTGATCACTCCTTCAGGCCTGACCACAGAGGCTCATGATGGGAAAAGGTTGCTCCAGTCTGAGAGCATACAGAAGACCATGCGTAAAAGTCCTATCTGTGTGAAGGTGAAAACCATTCTAGCAGTAGTTACAGAAAGCATCATCCCACAGCTTCATGGAGTAAGAACAAAGCTGCTCATGGAGAGAAATGACAATAATGAAAAAAATTTAGTCAGATTCAGATTAGAAATGAGATGTAAATCTTTACCTGCTATGATGTTTAGTCACTGAAACAATCTGAGAATTCCTCCTCACTTGAAGGCCTTAAATCAAAGCTGAGAGTGAGAGCCCCCTTATTTAACTTTGGGTTTCTTCTGCATGGACATCTGCTGCTGAGCAGGTCGTCCAGACTGCCTTCAAACTTAATGGGGAGATGTTAGTCCATGCAAACAGAACTTGGTTCATCCAAACATGTTTTAGGAATCCGATTATGTTTTAGGAAGATTAGGATAACTTTTTGGAAATAACTGATAGGCTTTGCCTTTTCCTTTCTATTTTTATGAAGAGCCTAGATGACCCGCTCAGAGGTGGACATGCCATACTCATCTCACTCTGAATGGCTTTAAAGTCACATAATGGAGAGCAATTAAGAGATATGGAACCAAATGAAGAAATCTCTGCGTGAAATTTGAAGGCCAGTGTTGTGCAGGAGACTAGAGTAGGTTATTAGACAGAACCTCTGGCTTTAAAATTATGGTTCTATAAAATAGTATCTGGATAGGAATAAAGCAACCAAGACTGAAGTTATGGCAGAAGGAGAAAATACTGTAGTGATAGCTAATTTTAAAGCTAGTTATCTAGCGTCCTTTCAAAAGCCAAAAAACACTGGCAATGGAAAGTATAATGAACCATGCTGCAAAAAAGAAAAGTTCAGCAGTCTCCTAGAATAGCTCAAAGCAGTAAATGAAAATGGAAAAGGAGCACCGATTTGATTTTGGAAAGGAACAATGACAAAAACAGAAGAGCAGAACCTCGCAAAACACACATGCCGAAGTTATCACCAAAGTCTTTATGAAGTATTTATGCCTGCTAATAGGAACAAAGGAAAAAGGGAAACTTATAGTGGGAAATGGCTTTTATAAATGTGTATATACATGTACATTGTGGTATATAGCACTTAGGAAGGTGTAGCTCTTAGGCTCTTTCCAAAGGAAAGTGATTTCTTTTGGCACATGAATATTTAGGCATTATTAGGCTTGGAATTGGAATGTGGGAAAGAGCATAGCAGGGTTAGTCCTTTCCCATCCATTACCTCTAGTCAGAGCAGTATACCCTCTGCATCATATTAGCTGTGTAGCTGTTTAGCTCTCGTATCACTGTGCTGTGGTGGTATATCATACCTCCTGTTTTTTAAAGATTCTCACTTTCTACTACCCTTTCCTCTTGCTAGCAAGACACATAATCATTATGTATAAATAAATATAGACCGTATATTTTGATTTCATGATCAAATGCAAATTTTTCCAGTGAATGAGTATGTACTACTTATATGGCTTCTATTGCAGTGTTTCACAACACTGTTGACAAATCACATCATTTTCAAGGTTCTTAAAAGCAGTTAAAATAATGTTCATACTAGCAATAATTAGCAACCAGACTATATGAATAATCACAGTCATTCCCACAAAGATTTCTTGTTTTCACAGACCTATCCATTACCTGCTTCAATGAACCGTCTTGTTGTTAATTTGCAGGGCTTTCACCCCTAGGTGATGGAAATACCTGCCCTCTTCCCAGTCTCCCATTAAGTATGGTTTTCAGTAATATGTATAATTCATGAGAAAAATTTGTTTGTCAAGCATTCCAGACAGGTCACTTAAATCCTAGATCAATTGATAATGTTCACACCAACATGGCCTAGAATGAAAATAGCTCTTGTACTGACTTCAGTCTTTCCTTTAAACTAATGAGTTGGGCTTCAACTTTTAAAGATGCATAGTTATCATTATTATTTTAAATAAAGATTAGCAACAGAGCTTTCAAAAAAAAAGGCTGTTAGTCTGAATACACTACGTTTACAATTCTAGCAACAAATATAATGCATTGTTGCAAAGGTATTCTGGCTTTTCTTGCAGCAGCAGCATGTGGGAAGATGAAAGGGGAAGAAAGTTCAGGTAGCTTTTAGCTTCTAACGTATCAGGGTAGAACCTAGCTGGAAAAGTGAAGTTAACAGAACCATATACTGAGGGCTTGGATTACAATTTCCAACCCTCATCACATCTTCCCTCTTCCCAAACAAGAATCACCTACTCTGTGCAACTCAAAATGTCATAAGCAAAATCTAAATACAGGTACTCTTAATAGCAATTAAAATCAAATGTGAATATCATCTCTTTTTATAGCTAAAAGGTCTGCTTTGCTATTTCCCTGATTTTTGTGTTCTTTTTATCTTTTGCATCTTTATGCTAGCATTGAGCAGAAATACAACATTTCTGCCTAGCATTCAATACTTGCTTCATGAGGAGAAGCCAGAGGGGAATTCTGCCCAAAGTTTTAATTTTTGTATATGGTCTTCTGGACCTACTGATGTCAGTGGAAGTTTTACCATTGATACTTATGGAACCAGGACTCTAACTAGGGGCCCTGAATGTCAAGGAGGAGGGGTTGATTCTGAAAGAGAAAATTCATTGTATTTTGATGCATATTAAGTCAATTCTGAATTTGTGGAAACTAGACATTATTAAGGATTTTACTATCTCCATTTCCCAAATGCATATTCATACTGTATTTATTTGATTTATTCTTCCATTTATATTTAAAACAAGCAGTTAGTACTCTGGATCCACTAATGTAAACAAGTCTGAGTACTACAGTGCATACATATAATTAAAAAATTGATATATGTAAATGTGACATTTTAGTGAACAGGTGTAAATATATCAGTCTGCTACAACCTAGCGTCTCCTGCTCGTAATCATTATTCCCTTTTTGTTCTGTGCTCACTGTGCTTAGTCCTGCAGGAATTATGATGTTTGTTGTAACATTCTGTAATGTACGGAACTTAGAGAGAGCTGTGACTTGTACATGAATACTTCTGACTAAATGAACACTGAAAATAAAAGTTTTGCAACTCTTACACTAAGAGCACTTATTTGTACTGCATATTAGAAACCTAAAAATTTACCTTCTTTCATCATCAGCAATTCACATTAAGCCGTACTTTTGTAAGCATCCAGTTGCTGAACTCCCTCTCACAACAGCAGAAGTCAGACTAGATCCTTTTGAGTATTCCACTGTTGGGCTGTTTGTGCTTAGGCCCTTCCCTACCTCACAGAGAAGGTCAGAGCCACTGTCATGGATAATATTCTTAAAACAAAGATCAAATATAGGCAGGGTTTATTTCTGTATGTGCTGCTCTGAAACCTCGGATGTCTTTTCACTTCTATTTTTTTTGCAAACCATGTTTTCTTTCTTCAGATGACATTTGTCTCACCTAAATTCTATCATATTCATAGTCGAGTGTCTGGCCTAGCTTAGTCACCCAAGCTCCTTCTGTTGTAAGTGGAGATGACAAGCACCTCCAGAGGGCAATCAACTATTTTCACAGAAAAACATCTAGATAAGTGGGATGACTCATACTCAGGAGGTGCTTACCCATTGACTGAACAGGCAGATGAGAGACCTAGCATCAACTTTATGTGAATTTTTAGGTGTTTAGGTTGAAGGTTTAGATGAAGTGAATCCTGCCCTGACATTCATTTTCTTCTTCTGTTATGCTTTTTGTGTATACTCAATAAAAGTCCCTTGAAGCTGGTAACTTGTATTTTCCTGTTACATAGTGTCTCTGCTTGCACACATCTGTGTAAGTGCTATGGGTTAGTATGTGGATGAGTGAGTTAAATTGGTCTGAGACAGAGAGGTTGTCAGAAGAGATGATCTCTTCCAGTTTTAAAGTCCATCAGGCAATGGACCTTCACTAACACACTCCAGCACAATGCTGGCCTAGCATTTACAAAATAGTTGTCAATTCCTAATGATAAAGTAGGGCAATATTCAGATGGACAGATGGACGACTGCTTTCCCCACCATTTCTAATAAGGTCTGCACAAACACATGACACAGATGAGGACTTGTTGTTCCAAGGCTTCTCAGACACAAGAAATCACAACAATGCTACTGGGATTGGAATATGTTGTTCTTAGCTACCTTCAGTGGTAGGAAAAAAAGAATGAAGTCATGTATGAGCTGTGTTTCTGACCATGCTTTGTGAAATGAGCAACCTTTATTTTCCAGAATGACTGAACTCTTTATTGCCTACACCACCAAACTGCCATCTATCTGACTTTTAACGCCACCTACGCCATTACATGCTTATGTCTGATATAAATGGCTGTCCTACCTGAGGGAGCAGTTTCATGAAATGCTGCCTTTGGTGATGAAGCTGATTTAAGAAGCTCCTCCTGCCAGTGTGTCCTTGGTTGTGCCACTAAACTGGAAACTGCCTCATTGACTACACAAAATAGGCAGTTACTTTAAGCAGCGAAACAGTCATGGTCCCCACCAGGAAAGCCCTGAAAAGCCTTGGCTTTTGTTGCTCCCAAGAGAACAAGGGAGCTCCTGCTGACAGAGCCCCCCCCAGCACTGTCTCCACTATTCCCAGCAGCAGCAGCAGCATGCCTGACTTTCCCAAGGCTTTCTCCTTAACAACTTGGCATCCCAGATCTGCCACTTCCTATGATTTGAGTCCTGGACCCTTACTCTTGCAATGACAGTCCCATTTTACTTGCACTGCTAAGAAACCTTCAGCCAGCTCTGCTAGGAAATTCCAGTGGAAAACTGCAAGGCCAAAGAAACAAGGCTTTGGTAGGGTGAATGAACAAACAGTTGGAGCAGCAAGAATAGCATATGCGCATAGACGGGAATACAAACTGTAAAGAGCACATTCCTGTTGGGCAGTATATACAAGACCTGTATTTGAACGAGCCAGTTAGGGTGCCTTCAAGCAATGGAAAAGGCAGGTATCAAGGCATGTACTTTAAAGAACAGTTCTTTCTCAAGACCTTCATCTGGTATAAGTTGGTATAGGTACATTCTCTTCAATGAACTGATGTCTGCTTCTACCAGCTGAACCTTGACTTATTTATATTTTAAATCTTATGCTGCACTGTTTGTCGAGAATATCGAAAACAGTAGCTTGTTTTTGGCTTGGCTTTTTGACTTCAGTAAACTTCTAGCTAAATGATCATTTCACTGTCAAGACCTCAGATCATGCAATCGCTTAATGAGGGGGAATGTGTGGACTTGGAAACTCTATTTGTTTCCTGATATCTAAACAATCTGAGCTGTCTGTTTGTATATGAAAGAACCATTCCTTTATTACCAGGAGAGGTAAGCTCTTCAGGGCAGGAGCTATCTTTCTCTTCTGTTTGCCTAGTGGCCAGGCAAATTCTTTTTATTGTATTTTGGTTGTGCCTAGAGGCTAGGTCATGGATCAGGGCCTCCCTGAGCCAGACACTACACAGAGGCCTGACAAACAAACGGTTTTTACCCCCAAAGCCTTATAGTACTGATTTATATAACCCTCCAGTTACATAAATAACAGTTCGGCTATCAGGGTGTCCTTGTTCCACAGGGATGTTGTTTATGTCAAATGTTATATTTAATTGTCCCTATTCTCAGACAAGCACATGCAGTGCAAACTGTGCAACATGGATCAGCCTACTCCCATAATGCAGTCCCTCCTGCTCCCACTCTGTTTGTCAGGATGTGGAGAGAAAGAATATGACTATTTCTAAATTAGCAAGTAATGCAGCACCACAGTGGATCAATAGAGTGACACAGTTGGTGCCAAGGACCCACCATCCACACTGTGTGCATTTTGGGGGAGGTCTCTTTAGACTAGCTCTGAAGTGCCCCTGTGAAGTGAACACTCACTAGCGGTCGAAGTGCATCTTCTGGTACAGTATCATCCAAAAGGAGTCCAGTTTATGCTGAGATTGCTCCACACCTAGACAGTGGTAGTAAATGGGGTTGATGGGGAGACTTGCTTCAGAAGCGCACTTCTGACTCTCATTTGAATGCTAATGTAGATGGTTCCCAAGGCTCTGCCCAGCTCAGAACTCAAGCGGGCCTTGCCCAGTGATTATATTGTGTCCTTTCCACCCTCTTTAATCACATTCTGAGAAAAAATACAGGGAGAAAAGCAGATGCAAAATGTCCAATTACATGCTACAGAAAAAAATAATAATTTCCTTGAGTGCCTGAAATGAGGAACACAGGAAATAACATTTTTTTATTATGAGTATACGTGTACGGTGGTTCTAGAAAGGACCTTCTTTCAGTAAAACAGGCAGAAAAAGGAGGCCTGACCCAACTAAGGTCAAACTGCATTTCTACAATAGATGTGATGTACCACAACATTCTACAAAGAGTCATCTTTCCTCTTTCTCATTTTAAATAAACATAAAATAGTCTTTATATGTCTGGTGTTAACACTGGCAAAAGAACACTGACAATCTTTAGAGTTTAATCTGACAATAAGATGCTCAAGCTAATTCCTAAATGGGTTTAACTGATTAGCTGCACTTTTTTTCCCCAGGAAGCTGCATCATCTGGCACCATGACATCATTGAAGATTAGGTGCAATGTCTTATAAATCTGTAGGAAGCACATAGTTTAAATCTTAATATGTCTGAAGTTTTTTTAGTAGAAAAAATAGTGTAAGTAAAACTATGTAAGCAGAAGTCTTGACTAAGGGAGTATGTTTCATTGCAGATTGACTCTAAATGAGCTTATGTTTGAAATTGTTTTGATTTTGAGCTACCAAAGAAAAGTATTAGTCCCAGATTGTATTAGAATCAGATGGGGATAAAATACAATTTCAAACAGGAGGCAAAGTTTTCTTTGTAGAAATGCCCTATGTCTCCTCATCGGGAGGCATGAGCTCTAAAGAAAAACAAGCAAGCAAAAAAGCCCAATCCCATTCACAATACCTCACACCAAACATTATTCTGCAACCTCTCAAGGTCCTCACCAAGTCAGTGGTCAAAGCTGGGGTATCCTGCCTTGCCAGTACTTCTTGAGACAAGACCAAATGTAAATGAACTCAGGAGAGCAGCTTCTGAGCATATACCAGGTTTGGGTTTGTCCTATAATTGTAAGAAGAAAGATTGGATTAGATTTCAGCTATAGCCACTCTTGTTTGGAGAGAAGTAGGTTAAAAACCAGCAGGTGGCAAAACGACAGCTGTGGAAAGATGAGCCACAAAACTGTCCACAAAAAATTAATTTGATTCTCTATTTTTTCCTCATGTTTGAACCCTTTGACCTCTTAATATTCCAATGGGCCTTCAGAGACCCCTAGTGGGATGGACACCAGATATTCTAGGAAGCAGCAGGACATAGTCTCTGTATTTATGTATTTATTTGAAATATTGTGTTCTATGCCCAGCAGGTCCTCAGAGGGCCATAAAAAGGCTGAAGTGGCCCTACACTGCCCAGTTAACAGCCATCTGGAGGCAGAAATAACCCATACACTGTGAATGATTTGAGATTTTCTTTCTAGTTCTTTGTGAGAGGTCAGATATGTTCCTGAGATTTTTTTATGTAAAATTTTATTAGCTGTGGTACATAGCCCTTTTCCTATCTTAACAAGAAATAAAAAGGTCAAGGGGGTCCAGATATCCCACTAAGCTCACTATTTATAATTTCTTAATCTTCCTGGCTCCCTCAAAGTTTAGGTCTTTTCACCCTTACAGTTTGGTTGGCTAAAAGCAAAAGGAGACCATGTCTGGTCTTAGCTTAGACATTATCTAGTCTCTTGGGTGATAAGCAGTTTTGTGGAGATGTCAATAATAACAAGTAACCCAGGGCTGTATCATGGAGAAACAACTAGGAAGAAACAAAAGGAGGGCAAGAAAATGAAGTTTCTAAAGTTAGCCCCGTTGTGTCTTTCTTGTGTTATTTCTCACCTTTTAGAAGTTTTTGGAGGTAGTGACTGTTACTACCTGTCCCTGGTAGAACAAGGATCATGATACATAAAATTGATGATATGATCTCCATTGCTGTGGAGTACATTGAGATTCCTGCATGTGTAAGTTACATACTTTGTTACTACACTTCCTGATCTTTGTTACAAATGTTAAGGACCGGTCCTCTTATGCCAAATAAAATTGTCCAGCTTTGCTAATTTCTTTTTTTCTTGTGCTTGTGTGGTCATGTTCAAGGGTAAATATTTGGCTTCGGTAGTAGGGTGGAACATAACTGAGTAAAAGTACTTTATGAACTTATTTTCATTCAGCATATCATATCCTGACACAGAAAGTTGCACATTAACCAGACTTGTGACTACATGCTACTTTAATTGTTTTTATTTGGTGCTCTGTATAGCCAGAGGCTTTTTCTATGTATTAATAAACATTACATTAATTTTCCATTGTGCCTGGCCGTAAGATATCACAGGTCAAAGTGGAGTCTCATGGATCCCGCTGGAAAACAAGACCAAACAAAAATGCCACGTCATATCAGGAAGTGATATCAGTAGCTGGACTTTTGCTTCCAAACTTCTGTGTTTTATTTGACTTGTGAAGCTGTTTTCCTGTGCAAACCCATAGGCTTAATACTTGTGGGAATGACTGAGGACAAACACCTTGCAGTTTTACTGACTATCAATGCATCATTCTTTGACAGACTATTAACAATCTGTTGACCCACGTAAAAATTGGAGTTCCAGGGAAAAAGAAAGCATCCTATGTCTGCGTATCAATAAAATGCTCATGCTGCATAGATACATGAGTATATTGGATTGAGCTGCTTGTAGTTAACACATTCAAGATTCTACTTATTGTCAATATCTGACCCAAAACCAATGATTCATGTTCCAAAGAAAATGCCGCTTTTATATTTTTCCACCAGCTCAGTCTCTCACCACAGACCCAAGTTATTCCCCCAACTACTGCTCTACATCTGGGTGACATGAGAGATAATTGCAGGACGCTTACAGTCCTGATAAACTGTGGTTTCCCCTGCTCTGCAGCCCTTTGAAGTTGCAGACAGTTTCATGATAATTGATAATCTAATCTCTTCCCAGCCTGTTTTTTTTTAAAGGCTACTCTGAAACAGCAAGAAAGGGAAATATTACAGCATAAGTATTGATTGCTGCATGCAGAGGTCACTGTGTGCGGATTACACTTTTATCACAAGGTTCTTGCAAAAGGTGAAGTTTTGGCAAGATCCTAATAATAACTACAGAGTGCAAGTTAAATATTGGAGTCAGGGGGAGGAAAATGATTTTTTATTCTTAGTACCTCAAGGCTATACATGGCAATTACTATTGAGGCGGCAATAAAGAAGTTGTTAATTACAGGTTTTATACCCTTGTAGCCCAAAGTAGGAATGAAAGAACTAAAGGTTACAAAGTGTTACTGAAAAAAGAGAGAAGGAAGAACAAAAGAGTTGCTGGAGACTTTTTTTATGTGCATTGAAATGAGTTACTTATGTTACAGAGGGATAAGCCATGACAGAGGGGTGATTTCGATTTCAGCAGGATAAATGCTTGGAATCTTACTTAGCAGGTAATTTGCTTTATTTGCCTTTGTATTTTTGCTGTGATTACACGATTACCTAAGAACTTCATATTGACTGCTATATTCCCTGGAACAACATGGACAACATGAAAGATTTATATTAATGCGTGTCAACTCTAAATACGCTTTGGAGTTATTTTAACGTCTTAAATAGTGGACAGTGGTTTTGCCACAGACTCCTCAGATAAAGGAGAAGTGGTAAATGGAACAACTGCACTTTACAAGCACGATACAAAAAAAGCACAGACAGTAAATATCTGTGTATTTAGCAGAGGCAATTTGTTTGAAAATTAGAAAGTTTCCGTTCCATTCCATTGGACAAACTTATCCTTTGCGATAAGTGACATTCATGAGAATCTGTAGTACTGTACAATATGTTAACTAAGGGCATGTAATCTTCTGACTGCCGACAGGGATAAATATATGCGCCTGCACACACACAAAACTCACACATACTTAATGAGAGCAAAATTAAAAAGTCTTCTGAAACAAGGCTGATTGATTAAAACTCAACAGACCCACACAAATATGAACACTAATACACATGGCTCATAAAGTGCTTTCAGACCACATCTTTAAAAGGGCAATACAAACATTCATTTCTCACCAGACTAAACTCTCAGCTATGCCAGCGCAGCAGGTGGGAGAACCGGTGAGTTAGAGGTAAAGTTGGCTCTAGCAACATTTCCTCCCCTCCGCTTGCCTTTTCTTCCCTGATGGTACACCACTACAAATTAGAGCTCTTTAACTTTGAGTCAGACTGTATTTCCTGGGCAAAGATTACTGGCAGGCAACACGCTCTGACCTTATCCGTTCTCACCCTACATGCCTATAGAGAGAACAGAGTAAGAAGGGCTACAGTAGAGCTGTCTACACTTGTTTTACATCTTCTGAGAATTCATTTATCCCATTATATTCTGCATGGTTGTTCATACGATTGCACCTACTAAATGATTTATTGGTAAAAAATCATTAAAGTTGAATTTGACAAGGAATAGTCTTATAAGCCATTTTGTAATCGGATGCAATTGGGAAATATTGTAATACGCCAGCATTTGCTTTTTTTATTCCTCTGTTTTCCCTTTTCTGTGATCTTTCAAATTGTGCCGGTGCCTTACTTATAGGTATTTAGATAGTACAGGCATTACTGCTGCTCCTCCAACTCTGCCATTGCCTCTTCTGACCACAATAACTGCTGTCACTAACTGTGAAGAGATTTTGATTTCTAGCAGGTGATAGGTCTTCACTCTTCTATTACCTATTTCACTTGTGCTCATTTTTATGAATTCTGTAGACTTCCTTAGGCAACCAGACATAAGAGTTTCCACAGACACTCTCTTTTTCACCAGAAAATTGAATGGGTAGTAAAAGAAGAATTTGGTCACTTGCTCTACAGTTCGATCAGAACTGTAGTACCTGGGGAACTTCTGGACATCTGCAAATCCAATGTTTCAGTATTGTACCTGCACAGATCATTAGTTCAGATCATCTGTCATGAGCTTAGAACGTCCTGGATGTCTTTGCCCTACTACACATGCACTTTAAAGTTGGTCTGCACAGTGCTGCAGATCTAAGATGGCCTGGATCTCTCAGACTCACTGCCCAAGTACTTTGCAGCTCACCTACCATATTTCTGCCCAAGATGTCCTGAAAATGCCTATGGGTCCCTATTCTTATCCATTCTCGGATCTTTCTGTTATGATACCACCTTCATTTTTTCTCTCCTCCTCCTCTTGTCTATGCTTCCCTACGGTTCCAGAGCTTTCTCTCCTTTCTTCAACTTTGTTCTTCTCCCAGCTCTACACATTGGTGAATCATTCTCATCCTAAGTGAGAGGAGAGTCCTGGGTGTAGTAGGTCTCTCATGTTTTGTACAGAAGAGAATAGCAAACAGAAAAAAGATTCTTAAAATAGATCAAGAAACACTTCAGTCTAGGCATGCAAAATCAAATTTTGTGTGATGACACTG
Source organism: Apteryx mantelli (assembly GCF_036417845.1). NCBI lineage: Eukaryota > Metazoa > Chordata > Aves > Apterygiformes > Apterygidae > Apteryx > Apteryx mantelli. The sequence goes on from NC_089979.1 coordinate 78,198,174, forward strand.
TCCAGCGAGTAACATTCCCCTTGCAGATTCTCTTGCACATAGTATCTTTCTTTTACTGCTTGCCTTTGTCTTGGTTTCCCTTTTCTCTCTGTCCAGATTCTTGACTCTGCACCACGCTTCCTCCCCCCTCCCCATTCTCCCACTCCATTTTCTCTCTTTTGTTCCAGATCATAGAGATAGTTCGAATTATCTCAAGGATAGCAACAAGAGCAACTAAATGTATGCTTGCTGATTGACCCTGATTAGCCATTCTGAAAAAAACACATGGCTTCTCTGCCTTTTATCTCAGAGATAGGAACTGCTATGGAAAATTATTAGCTACTACTGTGGCCCATGCCAGTGTCAGGTAAGGAAGCACGTAGAAGCTTTACATAGATTAAAACTTACAGTGTGCCTAACTTTGTATTCTCTTGTTTCTGGTGGGAACTGTATTTATCACATTTTTGCTAGGACTTCTATAAAGCAGTAATATTAGCACACAGATTTCCCCATGACTAAGCTTTTGTGCTTACTTATTTTAAATATGCGACCTTTGAGAATATGGGGGGAAGGGGGAATGTCGCACTTCATCTATTAAAGCACCAAATACACACCAAATAAAAGACAGAATGAGGTAGCTTTTTTCGCCCAGGCCTGACAGATCTTCTGGATATGTTTACAGTTGTAAAGGCTTTTCTTCTTAATTTAATTTGTAGGTTGATCTTAGTTGCTTGGACTGCTTCTATGTCCTTTATTTTCCTGAATTAAGTCCTTCTTTGCTGGCTTGTTTGTCTTCCCTAGCAGTGTTTTTGTGTCTGCTCATAACATCCTTTCTGATGGATGCTGTTTCTTCTGTGACATCTGCTCTATCTAAGACAGGACTGAGACTTTCTTTGATGCAAGATCAGGCAAATAACTCAGTGTTATTACTAGGCGAGTAAAAGTACTTTTGAAATTTTCTCCTTTTCTGGAGAGCTTTTATACAGTTTTCTTCTTCTTCTTCTTCTTCTTCTTCTTCTTTCTTCTTCTTTTATACAGTTAATATTTTCCACAGATTTACTTTCTCATGCAGATGCACAGTTTCTGCTAGACTGAGACCTAGAGCTCTTTTTTGAAGTTAAAAACTACAGCCAGGTTTTACACTTGCTCTTTGGCGCCTGCAAATGAATTAACTGAGATCTGTTAATGCTGACTAACGTGAGCTGTGGCTGCCTGTCACAGAGAAGTATAAGCAGTGATGGTTTTGTGTCTACACCTGAAAGAAGATTAAAAAAAATAAAAAGTTGAATAAAATTTTTGCTGTCACAAAGCACAACTTTCAGCCATAATGTACGTGACACATGTCGCATTACATACATGTATTAAATACACACTAAATATTTGTAGGTCAGTCTATTTAAAAGTAGCTAAAGCAAAATAATATGAAATGTCTGGCCTGGATTCACAAAAGAAGGAGAATTCATAGTACAAGCTGTCACCCTGTCCTTCACTAATCCTTTTGTGTCTAGGTATTACAGCTCATATGGTATGTAGGACCTGAGACCCCAGAAACTTAAATTCACAGGATGAGCTGTTGCAGTAATGCCACTGATTCTATACTCTTATGCTTCCTTTCCTTGGCTTTAGTTAAGCCCTGCGGACCAAATGACATTGTCACCCACGTGTGTGTCCAGTGCATGTTATGCACATGTGTTCAAGAGAATAATTTGATCTTGAATGTTATATTTAGACTGAATGTGTAGTACTTGCATCAAACTCCCTCTTTGTAAATTTAAAGTACACACCTGAGAAAGTCTCTTACTGAAATCATCTACCTAGTTTCAGTGAATGAAAGTAATGGAGACAGTACAACTTCCCTTCACAACTTTTTTATCATTTCCTGTATCAAAACAGTTTGCATATATCAGGTCTTTAGCTTCTTCAGGCATCAAACGCAGCATTTTACTTTCATTGATATGATCTGATGATTGTGTGGGCTAGATTTTTGGATAATTTAGGAGTACATTTGCAAGGACAATTACTGTTTGTTCATGCAAATGTAAGACACTTACCCTTTGCACTTGCAAATTGAGTAAATGCATGGCCAAAATGACTGTGCATTTTGTAATTTATCATATGCACATCTATAGGATATGGGCATTCCATATGTACAACAGAAATAAAAATGTGTATTAATTTGCCTAGCAGATCAGACTCTTTTCAGATCACTTTCCTGTATTACTCACGATGACTCTGCTATGTGCTTTTCTGGTGTAATTGCAATGGAGGCAATACAGACACAGAAAACTTTTTGCATGCTAAGATGAAATTGATGCATTACTATAGAGGCTTTTATTATTATGAATAATTTTTTTTTTCTGAGATATTCCATTCATGTTCTTCAGAAACTATAGTGGTAGCAGATACTTTAGGATGATGAGAAAAAAGAATTTTTCCCATATAATCAGACAAATAAGATCTCTATAAAGCTTATGAGTAAGCAAGAATTTGCCAAAAAACAACTATTGTATCGTTCATCAAAAAATTGTTGCTCTTTTAAAAATAAAAAGCATGTGAAAATTCTATTGTGGACAACATGGGCCACACCTTTTGCTAGTCACAACGTATGGTAATACTTCCTGCAGTAATCTAGAAAAATATAGCTAGAAGGAGAATTGTACATTTCACTTGTGTATTTTACTCTCTGTTTCATGCAGCAACATGTTAAGGTTTTGCCTCTTCTGAGCATTTTCTTCACATTGTCTTCACTGACTGTCTCCCTTTCCTTTTGCCTTCTCACACCTGATTGTTTTCTCCTTCCCTTACACATGTTCACAGGGAAAAGAGATCCATTAGCCTCTGTGTATCCATATTCTGATTTGTAACAAGGAGTCTGGATGTCTGTGGATGGTGCAAGAAGTGCAGAGTAACTGCTGCTTTCAGAACTACCTCTCTTCAGCAGAGCAAGCAGCAAATGCTCTGTGGGGAATAAACTCAGGTTCACTGTCCTAAACTGTTATTCTAATACTAAATTCCTTTTAGGTTATCCTGCATCTTAAATAAGTAGGTAGAATTGATGTCATTTAATAGCTAGGATATTCATAGGCATGACCTACATATAGAGGACACATTCCGTAAACAAAATTGCATTTTGTTCATTAGGTACAGTACAAATCAATTCTGGGTAACAGAGACCTAACAAGAAAGGTTTTTTCGTACCTCTGTCACCAAGGTGAAACTTAAAATAGGTAATATACACATATATCAATCAATTATTAACCATACAGAGATAAACCATTTCCATTCAGAAACATCCAACTACCACTTATAAAAAGGATATTCTGAGGATTATGAATAGGTCACACACTTAAAACTGCTAGTTATTAGTGGGTAGATGAAGTAGATCCACTTACACCATCTTCACTGAGGTTATTCCTAAATACACTGTGTGTCACCTTCAGGAAGCATACTCCCTCATATTACATAGCCTTGGAAATGTGTGAACTTCCAAGAGGATCAGACCAGGAGTTTCTGTAATTCATTCTCCTCTCTGACAGTGACTGACATGTATTCACAAGTGAGTGTTAAACGTGATAAATTTGTAAGCTAGATTCCAAGTCAATCAATTAGCTATGTGAAAGCTACTGAACAGCATCTAATCTTGGATTATCTACACCATAAGCATATTTTTACTAGCTAGGCATGCTCTAACAATGTGTTAAATGATGGAAAAGCAACAAAGCAAGCTGTGGTGACCGCTACAAAAAATGTGCAGTATATAATCAGACACAGGTCAGACACCAGTGCATCTAGAGATTAGCACTGCAGAATCCCTCAAATATATCAATGAGACTATCTAATATTGATGTGAGTTAGAGGAAGCAGCCTAGCAGAAAACGGAAGCTTTCAGGACTGATCTAAATAAAGGGGTGGAACTCACTGTCTGATGAGGCAAGGGAACGATTCATGGCTGGGAAAGAGAGTCAAGATCTAGTAACTCAGTAAGTGAAGTGGGAGGGGGGAAGTTTGGGGAAAATGTCAGAAGTAATACAATTTGAATGATATGCATTAGAAATTTTGAAGTGAAAGGCACACACAGACACAAAGAATGTGCATTGCATGAAGCCTTCTCTTTGCAAAAAGCTCTGGAATAAATGGATATCCTCAGAATCCAATATACTATCAGTTCTACAGTATAGGTAAATCATAGCTATTCAGAAGCAGTAAGGTAGAGTAAGCATTGCTATGTTTACCAGATTTTCATTAGCAGCATTTATTTTTCTGGGTCATAATTTCTTTAGAGTGGAAAAGAGATGATTCAGAGGCCTTGGCTGGACTACAGAAACTTTCACTTTTAGGTCACAGCTTGAACCCAGCCTAACTTTGAATCCTCCTCTAACTTCTGAGGCACACACGAAGAGCCAAATATTCACACCCTTGCATAATGTTGTTGTGCAGTTTTTACTCACTGCCCTTGTGTGGACAATCTCACTCCAAATGAAGCCTGCTCTTGCTCCTGAAAGCCTCCTTTACTCCTGTCTGCCACACATTTAGCTTGGCTGTGTTTGGGCCCCTTCACACTATCTAACAACACCGACCACTTTTAATTGGAAGCGGAATAAAACAATTCTGAAATCAACCAAAGGCATTAAAGAATTTACAAGCAGTTGCTTGTAATCACAGCCTAGTGAGAGAGAGATTGCAGCCTCTAAGAGGAATGATGAACTGAACCAATACACTGAGCACTATCAAATAGCCCAAAAAGGAAGCATTGCTTATGGGACATCAACTCATATTTGTCAACAGTGAAAACACACAACAAGGCTTGCCCTTTTGAAATGTAAACAGAAAATTATGCCTCCAACACAAATCCAAGCCATTAAAAAGGCAGCTTTTATTCTTTCTCGTAATGTTCGGGAACATAAGGCAGTAGCACTGATGTGACTCCACAGCTGTTGCCAGGGGAAAGTAGGAATGTAGCCTGCCACATCTGGGGTGACATCTTTGAAGAGGCACTTAATCTGCAGTGCTGAGGTATGCTAAGCCTCTTTGCTTTTCTTTACCAGTTCTCAAGCTAATACTACTCCTGGAGAGCAATGCTGATTTCAAGTCAATGGGTGAGATGAAAGAACAATTAAGGACAGTGATGCTTTATGCATTGTGGAAAATATAAAGACAGGACAATAACATAATTCCTTGACCACTCCGGCAGAAGATTTACTTTGCCACACTTTAAAGTTGTAGGTTCCCTGCTTCTAAAACAAAAATGACAGGAATTTTTAATCACTGAGTGTATGTTTTGTGAATTGAAGGGGGGCATTGAAAGAGTGGAAAATGAAAGGTATCTGCTGCTATTACACTTGTGTGTTTCTATTGGATCAAAGCCTTTTCTTCTCCGTAGCTCTTCAGAAACAATTTGCCAGTATTGCTAGGCAGGCATTACACAAAGAAAAACATCAGGTAGAGAAACACAAGAGAAGCTTTAATAAGTAAGAATGCCTTTATGGCACTATTCCCATTTTCTAACAATTGAAAATCTCAGAAGCCAGACCTTTTTGGTGGCTGCACCAAAAAAAAAAAAAAAAAAAATTAAGAAAAGGAGAGAAGGATAGAAATTCTGCTCTGAAATGTCTACTCCAAACTCTCCCCTGGTTTGGGGAGGTTAACATTTACTTCAAAAGCAGAATACAAGGCTGAGCCTTACAACAGGATAGCCAGACATTTCAGTCTTCAGACTGGTGTGCTACACTGAGGTTTGGCTGGTTGCATTGCTAAATGCTGAAGTACTGAGTTAGGATATTATTATTGAAAACTAGGCCCTGCTTTTCTAAAGAAATGCTTTTCAGTATTGAAGAGAATAATTTTTATTTCACCTTGAAAGGTGAAATGATTCTAATTTTTACTTGTGCATGTTGCAGAAGCTTTTACATCTGGAACTACAATACCCAGATCATATTATCTGAGTTATAAATGTAACTTTATATATAGTTGTCTGTGTATGTATACTCATATATACCTCTATATAAAAATTAAAGCATTTGCACACAGACACACACAGTTCTGGCAGCCTTTTTCCAGCATAAAATTTTGCCCTAGTCTGTAAGCCTAGTACATAAGCCTTTAACACTAACTGAGTGTGTACTACATACAAGTAAGTACCGTTGGGAAAACATGTTCGTCAGTTAAAAAAAAATCACATCAAAATAGAAAAACTGAGGATGAAGCCAGAATACCACTTTGGACCAAAACTCAGGGGAAGTTCAACAACAGCCTCAAATGCCCTGCTGAGCCCAGACTTTCTACCAAACACACAGAAAGGCAACAAAAAATCTGATCCTGTTCAGAGTGCTCAAATATTACTCTACTTAAAGTGGAAACTTCAGACATGAAATTTCCAAAATTTCTAATAGTTGTGCCTGATTTGAAAAGGAAAATAACCCCAGAATGTCAGAGCAGTAAGCCATTTTTTCATTTATGAAAAAGTGTCACTGAAAATTTAAAATGTGTCTTTACAGATAGGTGGAGAGGTCTCAGCATCAATTGCTTTGATCTCTCGGTCTCTCCTTTAGCAGCCAATTACTTTCTAATAATGACCAGGGTCTATGGTAAACCACCAAGAGAGTTTTTAAGCATGCTAACATCCAGTCAGATCCACTGGAATAAGAAACGGTCATTGGGATAGCAGTATCCTATTTCTATTCTGCCTCTGATTAGCTGTGTGACTCTGGACAGGACATTTAGGGTTTGATACAAAACTCATTAATGTCAAGAGAAAGACTCCTGTGGAATCTGTGTTTCTGCTTTTCACCTGAGCACTACGATGTTCCCTTGTGCACATTTGAAAGCTGGACTCTTTCTGTGCTTCGGTATTCTCATCTCTAAAGGGAGATGAAGGGACAGGCTAAATAGTATTATCTATGATAACATTTTAATACATAATTATATTCAGAGACCTAAAGAGATAGCTAACAAAACACTACATAGAAGGTTCGTAAGGATGTGCTAGGAAAAACAAGGAGAAAAAAATCTTATTTCTGCATGAAAAGTTGTTAAAGATATTCCTAGGCTGAGGGGCCAAAAGTCAGTCATCTCTTCTGTGGCTGTGGAGCAACTCATGTGTATTTAAACTACTGTTGTTTTGTGGCTGAGGGATGGGGTAAGAGAATGGGGAAGGGGAGGATTGGATAAATGATACAGAAACCTTTTTTTTTTTTTGGACAGTTTGATGTCGATACTGTGAAGCCTCATTCAGTAGGAAGTCAAAAGATCAATTTCACTTCTGTTTCATGATCTTCAGCATATTTCTCTTTTTTTTTTTCCTCCTTTTGTTATTCTCCCCTGCTATCCAGTTGGAGAGATGAGGCCATTCCCTAAGACTGCAGAACCTTCTACTTAACCACGCTGGTTTAAGGCAGTGGCCCCAATGGGAACCACCTGTGTAAACCTGGTAGCAAGGTTTGACTCTTGCCTGAGAGTTTTCTTACTGCGGCAATGTGCAGCCTTAGCGTCATGTGGCGCTGACAGTTCATGTCTATGAGATCATCTTTATATTAGTAGTCCACTTAGGTGGCCAAGCGCTACAGAAAGCAGAGATTTCTGTTTTCAGCTGTTTCTCACAACACAGCAAGAAAGAACCTTGGGTCACCTGGGTCACCTCAGACACTCACCTTGGTTAGCAGTGAAATAAAAGATAAATCTGTGGAATTGGTGGAACTTTTACTAAAATGCTGTGCACAAAGAAGTCTCTTAGATCCTACATCTTTTGAACTTTCTGGTTATTTGTAAAAAATAATACTTTTAATATCAAAGAAGTTTCCAGTGCTGTTTTACCAAACCGAAATTGATCATGGATGGACCAGTTGTACGTTTTAAGAATGACAGAGCTTTACATGTTTGTTCACACACACATGCTAGGAATATTCTCCAGACCCTGAACTATTGGTATGTAATAAGGTTAAATCTTAGTGTTTTAATCAGGGGCTGGAAGCAATTCTACCTTTTGTGACAAAGATTTGACCCAAGAGCAACTCACAGAGCAGTAAGATAAAAAGGTGCCTGTCCACTCTAGTACTATGCCGTGACAGACAAACTTCCAATGACTCATGGGGCTGGGCACTTACATAAAAATGTATTTGTTCCAAAAACTTTGCAGAATCAGGCTTATTTGGGAAACATCTGAGGCTCCTTGGGTTTCACTGGGTGGGAAGAATTGCCTTTCTCATGATTTTCAATGTTCCAGCCAAAATCAGAAACAGCAGAGATGTACTCAAAGAATTGTAAAGCCAAGCCAAGCTCTATAGTGAAAAGATATTACAGAAACAGCTTTTGTTGATATGAGTTTACAGGGAAAGGGTAAGTTTTGTTTGGTCACCTTTGGGTTCTGCAAATTTCTCAAATAGCTCTGCTCCAGTGAAAGTTAATGACACAGATCTACCAAGTTAGGGCACTCACTTGGGATGCAGGAGAGCAGAAGAGAATGGACTTGACCTTTGCTCTCCTGCATCTCAAATGTCTCCCTTAACCACTAGCAAGTAGAGTGGATAGATTATATTCCCTTGGCGTCTTCTTCCCACCTTTGGATGCCTTCATTTTGTCCCTATGTGCGAAAGGTAAAAACTGTCTCCTGTTCCACAATACCAGGAACCAACAGAGCTTTGGATTTGCTGTTCTATTTTGATACTGAAGTGACCAACTGGAACAAGTAAAAGGATCCTAAAAAGCCACACATTAGATATATAAAATAAGGTGGTGGGTGGGTGAAGGGAATAGCAGAGCAGTGCTACACAGGGACTGGGAAAGGCTGCTTCAGAAGAAGAAATGAATTTTACCTCTGGGCAAGCCAAATCCAAGCACTGGTCCCAGTCTGTTTGTAGTAGCTAGCTGTGCATATGGAACACTGCCACTTTAAAAATATATTTACAGGTGCTGTTTTTGCATGGACAAATTATTTTCTATAATTACCCATATTCTTTTAAAGAAAAGATCCCTAGGAGTCTCTCAAATGATAACACAGTAGAATGACTGAGCCACACAACAGCAGCATCTCCCTCCCCAGAAGCAGCCATTGAGGTTAGGTGAGCTAAAGCTGCCCCAGCCACAGCAGGTAGCTCAGCACACTTGCTTGCCTCAAGTGTAGATGTCTGAATGGATATCCGTTCCCTCCCCCCTTCAGACTATCCTGCCATCCCACTGCTCTGCATGTGCTGGCTTGCCCAGCTGTACCCTTTTATGCCTCTTATAGACAGATACACAAAAGCTCTGTGCACTAAACATTAGTTCTGCCTCCAAATTATGCACGTTCCCATTAAAAAAAAAATATTCACAAAGCCTGTAACTGGAAATGGACAAGCTCTTGGGCTATGAGCAAACTTAGGAATTATACAAGTGAAAACAAAACCCAAACCGCCACCTTCAGAGATGTGGCTTGTATTCAAGCATAGTGGACCAGAACACTCCTCATTCCCCATGTATATCCCACAAGGTAACTGGAGTTCCTCTTAATTTTACACTGCTACAAATGAGATCGTGAGAAAGGAGAATGTCACCCTGTTCTTTTAGATACCCCTACCCAATGCCTGCAGCCTTCTGCACGTGCACACACATGCACACATCCATGCATTCTCTCTTTGATGCTCAAGGTTTCAACTTTATTAGCCTTGTGTAACAGTTATAAGCAATAAATACGGTAAAGCAATAAATATCAATATTAAATAAGAACAGACTAAGCCAGCCCAATATTTTAGGCTTTTCCACAAAGGCAAACAAGCCTGGAAATGCTTCTAAAAGTGCAAGTTAAACATGAATCTGGCTCTGAATAGTCACAGCATTTGTAAATAGCTTCTTAATGACCTTTCTCACTCCTGTGCCTGCAGCAGGAGACCAATCACATGAGCTGAATGTTTCTAAATGCAGGGCGTTCAGAAACGAGCTCTGGGATGACATCCAGCATATAAGTTCCCTTTCAGTCTTCTAATTCTTCTTCCTTCCCCTCTTAGGCAGGGAGGCGATGGACACACTATATGCTTCCCAGATGTACTTGATGGGTCAAAGTATTTTTTGTGATCTAGATACATATTGTGATTTTTTCCTAGTCTAAAGCCTCTAACCTGCCATTATATGAAACTGGAGTCTTACATGAATGAATACATATGAAATACTGCAGTACTGCAGCAAGGCAAGCAAATGGAAACCTACATATACATATATATGCAGCCAATCCCTAAGTATTTTAATTGTAGTGTCAAAACATAGGATTTTGTGGTAGCAGGGTGAACTAGTGTATTTGGACATTACCTGACATTCAGGACCATGAGATCCCATCAAATAAAGAAGGACCCTTTGTCCCTGTATGGAAAAAACTTCAACAACTGAAATGAACAACAGAAAGGGACTTGCCTGTTCTGTGGATCTCAGTGCACTGTGGAAATACACAGGCTTTAAATGAACAGGCTTGGGGACTAGAAGCAGAAAGGTTTAGCAATCCAAGAAAGGTTTTGCAATCCAAGACAGTTCATTTAAAGCTAGCTGGGCTATCTCTACGCTCAACTGCAGAAAGCCAAGGGGATTTCACTTCACACAGCTTAGAGAATACAGTATGTATGTCCACATTTAAACTAAATTTTTAGAGAAGTCTTATGGACAGAAATAAATACTCTTAGGATGTCATTCATCCAATCTCTTTTAAATGTCTCTATCTGGATAATTCTCACCATGTTTCTCTCCACTGAACGTAAAGAGGGCTTAGACTTCCAGCTCTGAGATAGACATCTACATGTAAAAGTCTAACACAAGGGAGATAAATCCCCTTCATTACCTTTTCAGACAGCTTGAAAAGACCCTTCACTTGTCTCAGTGCTGTGCTAATTCCAAATCCTAAATGCAACAATGTAAGCAGAAGCCTAAATTCCTGTGCAACAGAAATGAGCATATCTGATAACTTATTGTGGCTTTGTCTCCCTCTGACAGTTGGACCACATGCAAGTTCAGGAGCCTTTGAGGATATGTCTCACCTCATTATTATACAAGACACTTAGATCCATATGTCTCTGGGTCCACTGCTGATGAACTACATAGAAATGCTGCATTGCATCAGCATACTAGCATAATAAATGACCAAAAGCACTGCATGCCGGGAAACAGTATCCCTTCATTAAAGATCTCAGATATTAGTGACAGAACTACCTGTGAAGAGAACTATTGCTTTGTTCTCCCCTTTTAGATTCAACCTCCTTTTTCCACACTGAAGCAGAAGGAACAAAAGAAATGTCCTTTACCACAGCACAGGTACACTAACGATGATGGAGCTCTGAACCAAAATATCTCTATCAGTGGACCCCATCTTGGCCCTCTACTAGTCTGTAAATCCTGGAAGCCTTTCCACCTTGGCCATCTCTTTGGTAACCCTACCAAAACCACATATGGAAAGTGTCCGTGATTTCCAAAGTAGGTAATGCAGCTGGAAGCCGCAGAAATGCGTACAAGAACACTATGTCCCGAGACTGAAAGACTTTGACAAGTTGCTGAGGTAACCCCTGGTATTATTCCTAAAGCCTAGAAAGAAACATTCATTAATCAAATAAAGATTGTCATCCTCCAATGACAAGGCTTAAAAAAACCAATTCTATTTACAAATGTTCAGAGTGAGACCCTTAAATGTTAGCAAGCAGGAAAGAAGGCCACTGTCCTCCCTAAATCCCTGGCTCAAATTTCAGTCAGCAATAAATAAGGCACTGTGAGCTATTTGCTTTTAACAAAAAGTAAACTCTGCACTGTAGACTAGCAAATCCTGAAGTGAGATTAGGGTCTAAAACAGCCATAATTCAGGAAGAAGGAGTTGCCCAACACAACTGAAACAAAGAAGATACTTTAATGTAAATCAGCACCCAGAAACTTGTGAAACCAGTTAGAAAAAGTTCAGATACCTATCACAGTGTGCAGATTTCTCTGAACAATATATTGTATGCACTATCTCAGCTAGTTTCAACCCTTTTCTAAACTCAAAGCTAGTGAATCTTGCCAACTGTGCTGAAGGACTTTTTTTTTTTGCTCATTATTTGAATTTATAGTACTTGTATTAGGTAGTATGGGAGTGGGGAGTCTGACCTCATGCCTGTTTAAAAAAATACATGCACAAATGACTTTGGACTTTAAACTGTATCACTAACTTCACATTTCCAGTAATTAGTCTGGTGGCCACTTGGGGCTCTTCTGCAGTTGGCTCAGTACCAATGCAGAAGCAAAAGTGAGTCTGTGGACAAGGAGTGAAACAAATGCATCTGGCCTGTGTTATATAAAAATCAGTAAAAAAGCTTCTAAAAATGTTAATAGTAAAATGTTGGAACTGTATGTTTTGTACTGTAGCCCACTGTACATTGGCAAGACCTAAATTTTTCAGGAAAAAGTACAAACGGTTTTAAGGGTTTTGATTCACTCTCTAGTATGATCTGCCAAGGATAATAGAAAGTTTGCAATCACAGAAATTAGGGATGGAAGAGATTTATTTGATTTCTGCTCTATCTTTTCCTCCTTATACTGCAGAACAGTTCAATACAGGAGTTCTTGTCAGCCTGATTTTCATTTTAGTTACTTGTCTTGGGGGCTATTTCCCTTTCAGTTCTTCACCATACATTTATACTGAAGCTGTCTAAACAATTCTCAGAGAAGCTGATGACAATTTAGAAGTTTAATTTTTTGATGGCTCTCTCAATTTTCAGTATGTTGAAGAAAGGGGCCTAACAAAAAATGTGTTAGTCACCAGCTTCTCAAATCTGACATCAGCCTCTGCACTCTGCTCTGCTCCCCTTTTCCTAGTGGTCCTTCTAATGATGTTCTCGAATATCAGAGACAGGAATTAATGCAGGATTTAATGCAGGTCCATCAAGTCTAGCATTTAGTCTGAAAAAGTGGTCAGCAGCAGAAGCTTCAAAGAAATGTGCATGAACACTGCAGTAGGCCCGTAAGCTGATCCCTGTATATCTCATCTTAATCTCAAATAGGGAGAAGGTAATTTAAACTCACCAGCATGAGGTCTCATTTTTCCTTTAGAACATATGTTACCAAAACTAAATTACAAGGCTGGATAATTTTGTTAGTCATACAGGTGTTTCTTCTGTGGGGAATTTTGCTGAAGTCTTGCCCTCAAAGACTTTCTCTTGTTTTAACTGAATCATCTTTGGTGCAGCAGAGAGAGTATAGCTATCATAAGATCTCATCCAGTCTCTTCCTTTTGGGAAGCAGCTCAGCTGGAATTCCTTGTTTGTCACCTGTGTTGACTTAAGAGTCACCAAGTGTTTTGTTTGTGGACTTTGATAACTGGGTCACTTTCATTTTTCAGAAAGAAGAGATTGCTGACACACAGAGAAAATAGGTGGATATAAACATTGTATTCACTAGTATCTGTAGCAGACAATAGAGATATTTAGGGCTTGAAAGGATACCTCTTGAAATACTATGAAGTTTAATGCTTTAGTTCAAAATTTATTCCTAGTGTCTCTCTTTTACAATTCGAGAACTTTTTTTTTTTGAAGTTATGAGAATTATAGCGAAATGTTAATTTCACTATTCTTCTCATACACTATCACAAGAAAATAAGCTCCTTTCCTTTGTTGAATGGAAGACTTTATGAATAGCAGTTTTTAAAAGCTGCATTTGAATTTACTGCATTGAGGAAGAGAGCAGTTTGAAAAGAAACATGTGATCTTTGTAAGCTTATTTCACAACAGTGTGTAACAAGTATTTGGAAATACATGATATCCACATCTAGTAAATACAATATCCTTTAGAACATATTGTTGAGATTTAGCATATAAGCCTTAAGAATAAATGCGTGTGGCTCATATCAAACTGTCCCACAGTCAAGATTTTCAAATGTGGTTCTAACTCACTGCCTGCTATCCTGCTTTAAAGGAGTGTGCTTCATGTTGCTCGGATTCAAACATCATACTACCTTTGGCTAGTGCAAAACATGGTAGCAGCTTCCTTGTTCCCCCACATACTCTGATTTTTCCTCTCTGATTATTTACACATATTGCTGAATATTAATATAAGGAGAAAAGGCACTAATACTGGATTACCTACATAAGTAAGGACAGAGAATTTCATTCAGTAACTCTTACTTATAGTTTTAAATTCAATTAATCTTTATTTCAAGTGATGGAAAATCCACCATGACTACAGCTAACCTGGACTAGTCATTTATCAACCATCACTGTGAAAAAAATAACACATTTTCAGTCTGAATGAGTCTAGCTGCAGCTTCCATGCATAGGATATTGCTAAGATGTTGCTTTATTTTAGCAGTAGTTTATTTCTTTACAAAGTTAGCCTGCTTTTGCCACTGAATTGGGCCACACCATTCCTGTACCCAACTTCTCTGCCTCATGTTCACAGTCTTTGTTCACCTCTTGGATTGTACATATTACCATGTTCTGTTTCCATTCATTTGTTACCCTCACCGCCCCCTGTATATGGCATCCCAAATTCACCTTTTTCTCTATGCTAATAAATAAGTACCTGAGCCATTCTCTCTATTCCAGTGAGGTAAATCTCTAACTGATCCTCATGAAACTGTGGCCTGAAGTTTCCATTTTTCTGCAAGGTCCCAGGTGCTGGCCAGAGGCAGCCTGTTCTCCAGTATGTTGGGAACTGGGTCTTTATAAGGCTCTTGACACGGAGGGTTGGGCTGAGGCTTGGGTTAGATAAATGACACTGCATGTGAAGCACGTTTATCAGATGGACTGGATTCATGCTAGTGATTCTTGAGCAATACGTGCTCCATCATCACGTTATTTTCTGAGTGAACTTCCCTGTCCAGATTTCTCTGTTTTTGCTAAGCACAGTTGCAACCTACCAAGCAATGCTGCAACTTACTACAAACAACTACAAGCTTTGTATATATCCATATGTCTGTGTTGTGTGAAGCGTTGGTCTCTGAATGTGGGGCAAAACAACCTGCAAGCTCTCAGGCTGCTCTACCTTATACAGTGACCAAACTAGTTTCTTGCTTGCCTCAGGATCCAGAGACCATAAAAGTAGCCTAAAACCACATCCCTCCTAATTCCCTTTGGTCTTGTGCTGATTGTGACTTAATATTTACAGACAGAGTTTCAACTGCTGAGCCTTCAGGATGCAAGTGACTGAAAAACTGAATACTGCAAGACTTAGAAGAAAGAGAAGTTTGAAAAGGCATAAAAAACAGTGGAAGTCAAATGACATTCTTTCTCCCTCTCCTCCTCCCTTCACACACACACACAGATTTTGCCTTCTTAAGCACTTTTCCACTGACCTTTTTTTTTCCCTTCCTTTTTTTATTTCTCTCTGTATATACTGAGGGGAAAAAAAAGTACACAGCCATTTTTACGAGAATGTTGACCGAGGGTGTTCACCATCTGTGCAAACTGTCTGCGATTGTGACTTCCTCTTTGCCTTCTTCTCAGTCAGGGAGAAAACCTCACTTCTTAGATAATCCGAGAAATATTATTATCCATCACCCTCGCCACCATCCTTCCCCTCACTGCCCCCCCTTCAAATGCTTGGCATTTTCCAGTCAAAACATGCTTTGCCTTTGCCTGAAAGGGCTCCTTTAATGACATAGACATCCTGTTTAACATTCGACAAGGTGACTGGTTAGCACCAGCAGCTCTGATGTGATTATTTGGGTATTGAAACAGAGAGGCCTAGGATGGTTGTTTAATTAGCACAGCAAATAATTAAATTTACCACTTATTTACAGGATAAAGAATTTAGCCCTCCTCTTCCTTACTCTGCCTTCCTCCCTCCCTACAAATTAGACCTTTTTGAAACCTAGAGAATGGGATCGAGGCCCGTAATGTTTTACAGGTTAACATAGACGTATACTAAATTTGTCTAACTAAAACAAGGCAAACCTGTAATGTTTGTCTCTTCTACTAAGGCTCCTCCAGGTATAACTTTTCTGATTGAAGACAATACTGCCCCAGCTGCTGTCATTCCTCCCTAGCTGAAGGTTACCAATGTATTCATGTGTGTGCTTCCTCAGATACTTCAGGAAAAATCAGTGGACTGAGCTCAACCCCCCTGGTTACTGCTAACCTAGTTGATTTTACCTGAAGTGGGTTTTGGAGCTCTGATAAGGACAGCTCTGTCAGCAAAAATGAGCTGATGGTGATCTCTGAGAAGTGCAATAAGGGTGCTGAACAGGGGGGAAAGAACATAATAACTATCTGCAGAAGTGTTTGTGAAATTAGCTTCTACCTACAGTCTTAGGCTGCAGACAGACATCGACATCTATCTGTGCCTACTGAAGAGGTGACTACCCTGCCCAGCTCCTCGTTACTGTCCACCTGGGGTCTGGCAGCCCATCAGACAGAAACATGGCAAAGGGTGGCAACCCTGAGCAAAGGAGGGAGAGGGAAGACAGCCTCTTCAGCTTGTGCTGACTACTGACAAAATTTAGACCACGGTCAATTGGTTTAGCTGTGTTTAGAGTAGGGGTTTGCAATAATTTAACTGCAATGCTTACTGTTTGCTAGTGCAGGCAAATCCCCACAATGCATGCTGAAGTTAGAGATCTCTGTCACTGAGAAGGATCCTGCTCTTAAATATACTTATAAATGGCACTTACATTTATTTTCAGCCTTCTATAATTTGCTAACACCACTATTTTTATATGGTTTTATCACAACAATGCTAACAATGCCATCACCCTTCACACTTGTATGGTAACTTCCATATGCAATTTCATAAATTGTTTTACCGCTAGATAGCAGTTTGACTTCACAATGACCTGCTGAAGTTGGGAATTGTGGTTCTGGTCATTTCAAAAGCAGCTAAAGTAATGGCAAGTACCCTGCTGGAGATCTCAGTGTGAGTCAACAGAATAGCCTAAGGAGTCGAAGTTATAATTTCCAGACAAATAAAATTTCTCCTTAGGACTTCTCATGAAAGTTTTGGCCTTGAAAAGGCCTTGTGATTGTGAGAACAGGCACACAGAAGGCAACAGTGACAGACTAGCACCTGCAGTATCAATGAGCAACTCAGGAGGAAGTTGCAGAGACAAAAGGGAGGCTGGTTGAATTCGTGGGCACTAGGACTTTACCCTATGGTCCCTTTCAGTCACTTTTTCTACACCAGTCAGACATGTACAAAGTCTGACTTTGTATCCCACAGTATCCCACTATCCCACAGTATAAGGATGAATTCCCCGCAAAGTCAGAAATGGACGTCTGAGATGGTGGTTTTGAAGCATCAGTTTTCAAATTTTTTTGGTTAAGCTTTCTTCCCATTGGGTTTTCCTCAGAGAAAAGCTATTTTCCTTCAAGATTCTCCATTCTTCTACTCATTCTGCATTCTTACAAGGTGATACTATTTTTTTGAAGCAGTTTAAGCTCTATTGCTGAAAAGAACTAGCAAAGAACTATCTAAAGACAATCTAGAGTTTATCATTTTTTTAAAAAAAGTGTATTGTAAGCCTTCGACCTCTCAAGGTCCCTCTGTTTTGCTGTAGGGGAAGGTGCCATGTTGAGTTACAGGAAGGAGGTGGGGCTACAACTGCAAAGTATGACTCCTAGTAGAGTTTTCTACAGCACCACAATGTCACAGACTCTTCTTGGTTGTGTGGCCTCCTATACCTATACCTGGACCAGGTAGTCAGTCAGACAAGCAAATAGTCTCCCAAACCAAGAGATCTGACATTACTACATTGATGGTGCAAGAGAGGGACTGCAGAACTGGGCTGCATACACAGGACATAAAGCCCTAGCTGTGAAGAGCATGAGGGACAGTTGTGGAAATGTCTTTTTTAATACATGAAGCTTGACAAATCAGAACCATGTAATTTAGCATTTGGAATAGGTGTGTGATGTGGCATCTGCTGCCACTCTCACTGCTCAGTGCTGAACATACAAATGCGAGTATTATTGTTGTGTTTTTTTTCAAATCAACATACTTTTCCTCCCATCAGTTGCTCACTTTTTCTCTAGGAAGAACCACAACTGTGAATCCTCTCACCTACCTTGCGAAACACAGATACATTCTAATTAGAGTAAATCAGCATCACTTAGCAGCGTAAGTGAAGCTTGTAAAAACAATGGTCTTGTTTTGCTTACCCTGATGTAAATCAGGATCAAGCGGGCTGACAGCAACAGATTTATACTGATGCAAAACTGAGGTAAGATCAGAATCAGGCCAACTGAGTTAAAATATATTCTTCTGTGCTGAGGGCTATTGATGCAGAGTTTTACATTTCATCTGAATCAATCTTTAACTGCTTGCTTGCTAGATGAGCAGAACAAATAGCCATTAGTCTTGTCATCTCAGCAAAATATGACACTGGCTTGAATTTTAAAAGATTTACTGTAACATTTTATGTATACTAAGTCAAAGCATCTTACCCAGTGCTGAAACTGGTTAAACAATTACTCCACTATGTTCTAAGAGGGACAAAGGTGGAGGAGCGAGGACTTGCCAAACATTTGTATTATACCAAGGGGTGGAATCTGTTAAAATTGTGGTGGATACACTTGCATTTTTGAATCAGAAAAACATATCTTGAAAAATGATAGAGTATTTGTCATTTGGATACTTTCCTGTTGCACTGCTTTTAGAACAGATGTGATTTGTATCTCAAAGTTCTCAGTTACATACCACCCTGAAACCATATTGTTATCTTCTACAGAAACAAACAAACAATTTAGCCTGACCTATAGTTTAATGTGTTAAAAAAAAAAAAAAAGAAAGAAAGAGAGATGGTCAATGGCTAGTGCCCCACTGTAGTAATAAAATGTCTAGACAGCAATTAACATCCATTTCCCTTAAGAATGCAACTGTGTCATCAGCAAATCTTTACTACTTTGCAAGGGACTAATCTAAATATGTTTAATCATTAATCAATTTCCAAAATCTGAACAGGATTTGCTTTTCATGGGCTTTGTCTTCAAAACTGCAGTCACTTTATGAGAAAAATACAAACCTAAGGGGGGATTATTCTGGCCTCAGTCCAGTGGGTGAGCCTGCTTAGAAGATCAGTGGTGCTGTGTCTTGTTTGGGAACATTGCACTCTTTCTGCATACGTTAGCACTTTCATTTTCCTTGATTCTTTTCTATTTCCTCTTTGTCTGTGTGTATTCATAGCAAGCAGCAGTGACTGAAAGCACTGAGTGGGATTCTGCGCACAGACTGGTCCTGTAATAGCTGGCAACTCTATCTGTCTTGTCAACTGGCTTTGAGAAATATCCCTCTTTCCTCCTTTGAGCTGCACTTCTCTTCCCCCAGAATTATTCTTCCAACCAATGGTGGAGTCTCTCACAGGTCACTGATTACTATATTTGCATGGGATCGCACTAAACTTCCTGTCAAGTACCGGGAACAGGAAATTACTCTTTAGCTTTCTACAATTAAACACAAAATTCACTGTGCTCCCATCACTGACACAACCACCAAAGAGGTTTTAAACCCAAAAGGAAAGTAGTATTCTAAATGGCATAAATAAGGAGGGAATCTGACCAACAGAACTGTGATCACTACAGCGCACACTAACTGCTTCAGGTCCACTGATGCCAACAATGAATTTACCCTGATTTACAGTATCATAACTGAGCTCAGCCTCAGGCTCTGGAGCATTCACTGAATACATCAAAGAACTTTAGCAAAGAGAAAATGGCACAAGCTGATATCTTTTAGAAACTCTTCTTTTTTTTCACTTGGAGAACTGGAAACTTCTCCTTTTAGCTTACACTCTGCTTTAGAGTTCATTGTTCTTGTCAAGTGAGTAAGAAATGTGAAGATTACTGCACTCCAGCAGTGGCACTTCTGGAACTTCTGGTGTTAGGCAAGGCAAAACACTTCCTACTGCACCCAGGGAATGATGTAGACAGGCTAGGCTTTACTTACAGGTTTTGTCTAGTTACTAACAAAGCGATTTTGACAGATGGCTAGTTCCACGCACACGATACAAGCTCCAGATGAAACAAACATTGCAATTGTGTTTGAAAAGGACAGATTATCTTCGTTTATTTACACTGCTTAGGTAAGTGGGTTGCACATTGCGGTGCTAAAGAGACCTAAAGAAAGGGATGTCAGCCTTTGGGCTGAACACTAGCCACCAGTACAGCTTCTTAGCTTCTACTGATCTCTTCAAGCAGCTATGGTTTGAAACCTGTGTGTGGATTTGTGGAATGGGAGTAGTGCATTGACCTTCCCCTGCAAAACACTAATTCTGATGGAGACTTATTGGAATACAGTTCCAACATGGAGAAGCGACCTACCTACCTACAGCCTAGCACCTTGCGCAGCGGCCTCTCGGCTGTCCTGTTGAGAAGGGGAAGGAAAGGAGGACAGAGAGGGCAGAATTTTGGCCTTTGGTTAGGGCCTGCAGATGGTGCAAAAGCTGTGTGCTGCGGATGCCTTCCTCTCCACACAGCTGGTTTTCCTTCTCCCAGAAATCAGGGCACTAGGGGAGCGAGGGTGGTTTGAGGAGGGGCTAGGACATCTGTGTGGTGTCTTTTGGAGCTTGCCTTGACATGGGATTGAGTTGTGGTAAGGATGTACGCAGGGAATTGAGAGTCTGGAAGCACTGTCAGTCCCACAGATTAGAAAAATGTAGCCTTCAGAGTATGGTTGTGGGGAAAATGGCACTCTACCTCAGACTGATTTGCAATTTGCCATTAGAACACTGAGCCCATACCTTAGGCTCCTCGGAGTATGGTCCTTTATATTTGATTTTCCTATAAATGGGTGTTCACACAAAAAAGGGTCCTCAGAAATTTTGTTCAGAGAATGCATTTGGACCTAGAAAAAAGTCCATTCAGCTCTTCTGAATGTTTATTTTCTCTCTTTGCCTCTTTTGTTATATTGTTAAACTTTTTTTGGTGGTGTGCAAAGGATGTCACCTCCTTAAAGTTCTTTGAAAAATTAGCATAACTGTCCATTATCTTAGTCACTTATTCTCTGCCTTTCAATATCTGCTCCTCCTAACATTTCACAATATATCAATCTCTGATCCTTGGCACTAGTACAATTCATTTTCCACAAGATGTTATTGAGATTGTAAATAAATGCCACAGCATCAAGGGGCAGACAAGACGGAGCCTGTCAGATCTGGAAGTCGGCAGCAAAGTTATAATTACAGCAGAGTGGTGTGAGGTGAGTTTCTTGCATCCATAGATTTAATTGTCATCAGCTGCTGGGGAAGTAAAGAACGGGGAAGAGAATATGGGGAGTGATGGGGGTAGAGAGTGTTACCAAATATGTCCTAGGTTGTTTTTATAGTTCCCGTTACTTAACTTGTTCACAAGCCATCAAAAGGACTGTAAGAGGCCCTATGTTTAAATGTCATGGTTTCCACAAAGATGACCTTTTATACTGAAAGTATTTTAATTGCAAAAATTCTGAAAATTATACTCCCGTAAGCTGAGCTGCAGTAAAATAAAAACAGAATGGACCTAATATTCAGAGAGGTCAGGCCTCTACTGGAGACAGGTTAGGTGCAAAGCACATCAAGTTATGTTAACACAGCGTTCTACATGCAGGAGTAAATTAACTCTCCTTAGGCTTAATGCTGAAAAAAGGCTGTGTTAACAATGTAAGCACATTGCTTCACTGAAGCTAATATACTCTGCAAAATACTGCACGTGCATCTTTTCTGTCAGCGTTCCTGAAGCACTTCCATATGCAAATGTTAGAGGACTGATTTTTACCCTCTTCCATTGGACAGAGTGTATTTTTTCATGGCGGTGCTTCAATGAGATTAATAAGGAAATATTATACAGCCTGAGTCCAAACACCAGAACTTGGCCTGATAGGATTTGCATATTGCTACTGTGAGCAATACTGTCTGCATGCACAGAAGTGCCATCTTTTGAAAACACAGCCCTGCCTGCCTTGATTAGCGATGGGTTTGCTGTGGGATCGCATTATCTTGGAGAAAAAGATGAAAGTGACTTGCAGCAATGGACTTACTTTTCTTCAATTCTATGCATGAGTTAAAGACTCAATCTTCAGACGTGAAGACAGTCCAAACTTTCCTAAAATTCTAGTCAGACCTGGATTCAGGCTTATGGAACTAATATAAGGCTAAGATAAACCATCACTTGGGGCCTAGGCCTTTCCAGTGTTTGTTAAGTTTTATATCAGAGCCTCAAATAAGATTTCATCATTAATGAATATAAATTTTACTGGGCATACAAGCAATCAGAAAATTTCTATCAAATCATGTCTGGAACCAAAGTAAAGATCTTGGAAACCTATGGTAACATGCTTTCTTTGTGTTCATTTGATGTTTTCCAAGCTCTTCTACCACTTTTCAAGGAATCCTGTTTTACTTGCCTGGAGGATTTCTTGCACAAACTGATGAGTGGTCAAATGGACAAAGCGAACAGAGTCAAAATGACCTCCCTCCCAGATGCCATTGCTCAGGAAGATGTTACATGCCTCAAATGTTTCATAGTGGTGGAAGCCAGTACTCAGCATTGGCAGCAGTTCATCATGGGAATGGGTGGACCTGGAAATGGAAAAGACCCACTAGATCATAAAGCTACAAATTGCAGAGGATTATTTCTTCTACTCTAGCTGTGTATTTTTTAAAAAATATTTTAGAAATTAACATTTCAGACAAAGTGAGGCACAGGATTACAGCTTGTCTCTACAGCTCTTTCTGAAGTTTGAAGATTTGTCTTTATTTTGCATTGCACAAAAAGCTTTGTAAAGGTTCCTATAAAGTGGAATTATGTCAAAATATCTATTTTCAAACAGAAGCCTCTGCATTTTAGTCTGGGAGAAGTAGGAAAGTCATCTTCAGATGAGAGTATTTTTCAGGCACATGGGATACCATAGTCCAAAACCCTAATCTGCCTCCAAAATCAACAGATTCTCATCCCAGATTCCTCTGGAGCAAGCAGATTGGGGGTTTGAATACAGATATTTAGGACAATGTCTTCATCTACGTGACTGCTAAGAACCAGAATTGGACTGATTTTCTTCCTAAAACTTTTTTGAAACTGATATTTACATAATACTTGAGTTCTAATCAGCTTTATTAATGCACTTTCTGTTCCTAAAGCAGTAAAAACTTTTTTTATTTGTGAGGCATTTTGTTAGATACTGTATGCTGGGTGGTATAAATATATCTAAGAAAAAAACTTCAATGGAATCATTCCATGAATTTACTTCTGGTTAGGTAGATATCTGAAAATAAAATGAAGAGATCTGATTGTGAGATATTTGATAGTCCTGAGGTTTTATGTTGAAGATATTCAATTTTCATTTGCAGTACCAACTAAACCTTCAAAATGGGGTAGGGAACAACCATGAGTGTTGTCACTTAACGTAAGATGTATTCTAAATAAAGTCATCACTGAAAATATAAAAAGTGACATACAAAATTCTTAGAGCGGGATAACAAACCCGAAAGTTAATGTCAGGCCTAGGAGATTATACCATGTGCTTACGGCCTTCATCACTTCTTATGTTAATTGTGGATACAGCAAATTGAAAAGGAAATGTGGTATTTTAACATTATAAAACTGGCCGGAGACCCTTGAACAAGGTTCACCTTCTCTGCAATAGATAAACATACCCACTCTCCCAACTAGAAGAAAACGCTTGTTCACAGGAAGCCTGCAGTCACTAGAGTAAATGTTTCACTTAAGCTATTTTGAAAATATTGCATTTAGAAGAAGACATAAGGAAAAAAGGAAAAGAAAACATGTCAGAGAAGTCTGAAGGTGAATTTGAAGCTTTTTTTTCTTGATTCCATCAGATTTCTCCTTAACTGAACAGAATGTGTTTAGGAATTATTATTGTACCTTTAAGAAACGTACTATACTTTCACTGGAAAAGCAATCAACTTCTTAGGTTGTAATTTAATTTTTCTGCAGTTACAGTCTACTGTTCTCAGCTTGGGGGTATGAAAAGAACATATTTTAATGCAGCTATTCTTTTAAAAAAATGCTTCTGTAACAGATAATTCAAGAAATTTTGCTAAAAGAATGTCTGTCTAATGGGATGGAGATCAGTCTAGAAACCTCAGATGATTTTCTAGGAACTGCAGGTGAGCATGACCTATGGTAGTTGAGTCCTGGGGAAATCAAAGGTTGAGCTGTAAGGTCTATGAAGAGAGAGTGCTGCAGATCACCAAGTTCCTTTTCAAAAAGAGTATCTTTTCTTTAAAACTTTTTAAAAAAGGTCTTGTTGCATTTAACAGACAGAACCTGTAAAGTATGTGCATAACAAATAGGACTTAAAATTTACTACAAATCTGACTACAGTTCTATCCTTTTTAGAGAAATTGGAAAATATTCTATATTAGTCAATAGAGAGCAATAACCTAGCTATAAAGTTGTGTATGTTACTTAAAATGTTTGAGAGGATTTATTTATTATTTGTTAAACTCTTTAGGACTTTTCCATAAGGGGAGTGTTGGATGACAGAAGAGGTAGACAATACACATCAGCAGTCTTGAACGAAGTTTGCAG
The DNA here is from genome assembly GCF_036417845.1 of Apteryx mantelli. Classification (NCBI taxonomy): domain Eukaryota; kingdom Metazoa; phylum Chordata; class Aves; order Apterygiformes; family Apterygidae; genus Apteryx; species Apteryx mantelli. The sequence continues at coordinate 78,222,578 of NC_089979.1, forward strand.
ACATCTTTAATGCTTTCCATCCAAATCCATTAATTTAAGAGGTGTTAGGACACATAAAAAGACTGACTTCATCCTCTTTTATTTCCCTGCTAGTGACAAAAGAAAAATAGGCTCATGTCTTATGGAAGGTTTTGTTAAACAGGTTCATAACTTACATGTAAGATGAGCCCAGTTGCTAATGTTAAGTTTCACAGCTCACTCTCAGAAGGCGAAATTCACCCAGTTCCCCTGGGGCTCATAGAAATCTCTTTTTTATGGCTTAAATCAAATTTAGGATCTCTTTTGGGAGCAGGGCACACCAGCTATGCAAATCCTGCACCTACCAAGGACCAAAAATTCCTTCAGGTAGGACATGCAGTGGCTAGTGTCTGTAATAGACAGAAGTAGTAAAGGACTGAACATGGTGTATCTAGTCTGCCCAGTCTCTGGGGTCTTTCTCTAGAAAGACAGATTACACAGTCATGGCACCTCAATTCTTAGAAACCAAGAAGGAAGCCACATTGAATTCTCATTGAATTTTTAAAACTTAGAATTTTCTATCAAAATTTTCATGTGAGCTCCATTAATCCTTTCAAAGATTTGAAACACAGTGCTTTCCTGTCTAAATGCTGAACTACACTGAACTAATCTAATCTATTTTAGCTCTGGACTCCTTGATACTTCTGTCAGACAGTTGAATACCTGTGCATAGCATAGAGTGCAAAATAATAATGGAAACACCTCCAACTACAGGGAAAGTTCATATCCAGCTGGATGAAAATAGCCAAGAGTTGTCAAGTCACAGAATTTCTAACAAAGAGCAAATAACAGAATGGAGAGAATCATTTCTACAATGTATTACAGGAAACGGGCAAGGGAACCTGGAAGATTTAAAGAACTTTTGCTGAGGAAAAGGTACCCACAGTAGGACACTGGACCTACATATGTTCCTTCGTATTCAGGGATCTTGGACTTAACATTGTGACACGGGTGCTCTCCATCGAGTGGGCAGCTGACATACAGAACAAGAAGTGGCAAACACTGGATGAGCAGATGTTCACTGTTCTAACATGTCCTTCCTTCACGGAGTTGCAAAAGCTATAATAAGTGTTGTGCCACCAGTCAAACAAGCTTCCATCACCTGAAGAAACTATAAAATCTGGGGAGGCTGGTGTTAAAAGTGTCATGGGAAAACACCAGCCACAGGCTACACAGTGACACAGACAGCTTAGCATTTTACAGCTGCCTGGCTCCCATTGGCTGAGCATGAGCAGTGCTGAGACACTACCGCATGAGCTGGGACCCTACCATTGCCAGGATCTATCACTCAGGGCTGGCTTGATGCACTTTCTTACATAAGCATGCTGAGGCTTCCCAAGGCTTCCGTCAGGGTACAGAAGCTGGTGGGGAGCCTGCAGGGTACACTCTCCTTTTCTTCCTTTGCCTGGCCCATTTTTGTGGCATTCTGTAGAATAAAAATGGGTGGGAAACACCAGTATGTTGGGCTGGGCAGGGATGAAGAGGACAGCTGCTCTCTGTTGGCATTCCTGCATTCATTCTGCAGGCAGTACTCAAACTTGTAATGCAGCTGTTGCTGTTTGCCTAAGAGCAGGCAGGACCCGAATTAGGCAGGTGAGGAAGCTATTAAGGTATAGCCTAGGCCAGGAAGCAGCTGGCACTTCTGGCTCCCTGCCCTGCAAACACTCCCTCTAGGTCCTTCGCTCCCCAGCTTGCTCTGGCAGTGCATTTTTTCTGCCTCCTAGTCTACCCGTTACGTGAGAGAGAACTGATTTTTTACTTGGTGAGTCTCCAGATCTTCCTGTCTTAGCACCCTGACAGCATAATGATCCAACCAATAAGCTTTCCTCAGTGCCTCTGCATACCATTTTAAGAATGTTTAATGGAAGGAATAAAAATTTCCTCTAAGATCTTTACGCTTTTCCACCACTGTACTGAGAGCTGAGGTAAATTCTGCTCATGGAACCAGCAAAACATAATCACTTCGTTTTAATGTGAAGCTTTATTTTGCATTTGATTTGAAAACATAAGGCATCATTTAAAGGCATCAATTGAAAAACTTAACTCTCAGCTTTGAGTCTTTCCTAATAATTGAGGTTCCATGCCCTCACAGATCTTCTCTGGGAAGACCACACAGATCTTCTACCCAGAGGCCTTTTATTCCCATAAGCCACTAGCAGTTTTGCAGGCCCTGACTGAGATGCACTGCAGGTATCCTAGGGAAGACTTAAATCAGTGTTTGTAGTCCTTTCTTTTTCTGTGAGTTAACCTCCTTTCGCTAAGATGACAACGCAAATTTCGGGTGACCCATTGCCATGTCACATTCACACACACACACACACACACACACACACACACACACAGAAGTCCCAGCTGTTCCTGACTATTTCATGTTGGTGCAATTCAATCTGAAATCAAGGCAGAGAGAGCTGAACAAAAAAGCAATCAAATTTTCATCTCTCTGTAAATATTTCACAGAATTGTGATGTAACATTAGCTACTTAGCTAGAAGTGATGCTTTTTCTGAGTACCAGCACCCTGACTGGTTTGTTGGTTCCAATTCTGAAATTCTTTATCTACTTTCAATCTGATAATATCTTATGTTTGGAGGCTCTCACCATTCACTGAACCAGTTCAGCCTAGCTCTAAATCTAAATAAACATGAGGCTGTCCTGTCTCTTACGCAACTCCGATGCACAAAATTCTCAATAAAAGCCTGCAGGATCTATTTAAGTAACCGCCATCCACAGCAGCAGAAAACATAACCAAGTATTGAGGATACTCAGACAACAAACTTGTAGAACACACACAAAAAAGAGCATATCAAACAATCATTAGGCATTTCCTGAAGAGCCCCATCTACCTTGGCCACCCATGAGCTCTTCACCTATTATTCAAGACAGCTGGCCTAAAAAAGGGATCTGGCTTCTGCTTATATTTATTAAATCTGCAGGAAGGGCCCATCAGTCACAACAATGGGTTTTAAGTGTTTGCTGGGTGAGAGGAGAGTCCCATAAGCAGTCTTTGAAGTGTCTTTTGCTGAAGGTAAACATCTGAAGAACATAAATAGCTGCTCTTCTTTCCAATGAGTAACCTTGTCAAAGTGGGCAGAATGGAGAGACGGGGGAGGGGTGCCATCATGAAAAGGAAAAGCAATAAAGGATTCCTTATGACAGCAATTTGCACATTTACTGCTCTTTGATATGTTAACTAGATTTTGCAAAATGGAATTCTTTGTCTTTTAGAGGTCCTTGGGCAGTGATAGCTCACAGTCAGAACAATGTTTTGCAATAGGCGTAATGCATCTTCTAATTAATAAGGTAACTTGGGCAACCTCTGTAAATCAGTGACATTATCATTATAACAGGACACAAGTGAGTAGCTGTTTATAAGGAAGGAAAGATGCTCATAACAGCAGTATCATTATTTACTGAGCTCATTGACTAAAGTGAATTGGATTGAATACAAGGGGATCAATAGGTTATGGGCCCTGTTCACTAAACTTTTACAAGCCTTTTATGAACCTTTGATTCTAGAAAACAGAGCTTCTCCATTCAGAAAACTAGGAATGCAGCATTGCAAATTTTCACTTTTCATATTCAGCACAGGCTAACGCTATGTGATGGAAATTCTCCAACTGCACTGAGAACAAATGGGCAGGTCAATAAGTTTTCTCAAATGAACAATAAAAACTTTTGAAAAATAAAATATACAGGCATGTGTGCATATGAACACTACTGAAGGGCAAGTATTACTAGCTAGTCTACAGAAAGACAAAATAATGATATTTTATTTAGAACTACTTTACAGCAGGAATGAATGGCATGACAACTCCATTAGCAGAAAATAAGCTGGGCCCTGAAATATGGGCAGCAAACTCAAGATTCTTCCTTGGAAGTAAACTCACTTGCTAAATTGCAAGCTATATCATGGTGAGTGAACATTTTCATTGTGCTTGGATATAAGCAGAGGTAGCTGCATTTCAGCAGTGAGCAAAGGGATTCACATAAATTAAGCAAAACTATTCAGGGATGCTATATGTACATCTAAAATATTATAGTAACTATAGAGTATAGAGCTCCTCCAAAATATGGAGAGCTGTCCCTTATTTTGGAGCGTGTCTGCCCTGTAATGTTTTGGTGGAACATAATACTACTTTGTCTGTGCTTAACAGCAGTATGAAGCATAGACAAGATCAGGGCCATTATGGTGTCATTCAGTAGCTTTTTTGTACCACTCATGAACAGCTCCTTGGCAAGATTAAGCTCTCTTATTGAATCTCTTCTCAGCTAGGTATTTTTCATACCTTTATCTCATACTAGCTTTACTTCTATCATCTAAATCCATTTTCCTTCTCCTGTTGCCGTTGAGATATATTGTCTAGTTTACATGGATCAACACCATGAAGTGCTAGGTCTCACAGAGAAGGTAAGAGAGAGAAGCACATCTATCCTCACCCAGAGGATAAAAATACATATTTCAGAGCTGTAAGCCTGCTCCAGTTCCTTTCTGGGCTTAACTGGGAACTGGATCTGGTCCAGAGTTTATTGGCTCTGCCTATACAGTCCCACATACCACAAAGTTGTAGCAGAGGGAAGGTGAAAAAGAACCAGATAAAAATAACAGTCTCACCCTGAGTGAGTCCATCCAGTTTTGGCCATGGTTTACCCTCTGCATCATGTCCTGGCAGGGGCACAGCCCTGCTGCAAGGCGGAGGGCTATTCTAGACACTCGCCTGCCAGAGCTCCTCCCTGACACTGGTACCATGCAGGGCAAGGCCAGGCCACGGCCAACGCCTGCCTCCTCCCCCATCACTTCTGTGTGGGTTGCTCGTGCTCAAGTAGTGAGCAGTCCTTGGCCTGATAGAAAGAAGAGACTCCAGCCAGGGAAGATCTTACATGGAGGGGAAATGCTTTTCCCTGTCAAGAGGTGGGAATCTAAATGACAGCATGGACCTTCACAGCTCTCCACCCACACTGAGGGTCCTGCCACAGCCTGACCCTCAGCGTCCCACTTGGTCACAGATCTGAGACACAGGCAGAGAAGTTCTTGATTTCCTGAATTCCTCCCCTCCATTTCTTAAGGATTTATCCTTGACCTTCTGCTGAAATTTGGCTGGAGTCTTTTGCCAAATCTCAGAATTGGAATTCCACCCCCCCTTTTTTTTTTCTTTCCATGTTCTGCATATGCATCCATCACTATAAGGGCTGAGAGTGTCACCCTCGAGGGAATTGTCTACTACCTCTCACTTAGTATTGCTTCTTTCCATGATCTTCTCCCAGGGAAAAATATTGTGTGGATTTTTTTTTTCTTTTTTACTTTAGCTCTTCCGCTAAGCATCTTTGCTAACAAAGGCAAGATCTAAGAAATCTGTTCCTTGTTCCAGGAGAAAGATGAATTTATCACTGAAATAGAGATGCACGTAAATGAGCAGCCCAGTACCTGTAACTGGCTGAGCAAAGGTGTTGGGTCTGAGCATCTGTTCCAACAAGTTTTCATCTGCCTCTGAATGTTGTGCCTCTGGCCTAATCCATACCATTAAAGCCAAAAACACGTAAAACTCCTCGCTGTCTATGACCAAACAATATAATCATCAGGCCACTGTCTGCTTTCTAGTTAGAGAGGTATAATTCCACTGAAGTCAGATTTACACCAGTATCAGCAAGAGCAAAATTAGGTTTCCCCTATAGTTGTTGTTAACCTTTATCAGAATCATCCAGTAGTACTGAGATGAGAGCATTAACAAATACAACACAAGGCTGATCTTCAATAGCCATTCTCTCATTTACTTTTTGCTGATTTATCACTTCACTAATGACACAATAGATTTTCCCATTAGTTTATTATTATTATTTATTATTGGCATTAGCGTTATTCTGAAAGAAAATGAAAATAGAGAACTGACCTCAACTCGAAGCAGCATATTATTTTCAGGAGTTCAGAAACACTGCAGGGAATGGACAGTTTCCATTTCACCAGTGTTCAATCACTGGCATTTGTCTTTTGTATCCCAGAGCAATTGCATAACTCTAATATTGACCTTAACCAGAGCCCTTTGTTTCTCACCCTAACAGCCAAAAGCATTAAAAATGCGTGTTTACTTAATTTGGCCTGGCATGCAGTGTAATTACAAGCAGTTTGTTTTCTCTGTTGTAAAATATGGGCTAGAGAAGGAATAAAGTAATGTGGAAAATTAACATTGTGATGTACTGTATAGTGGAATAACACTAAAAACACTTAGCTGTGTTAGTACTGGAGGTGCTATTTGTGTTGTGTGCAAGAGCAATAAAGAATTGAATGCCTCTTTCTAAACTATATTTGCATGATTTTCAACTGCAGTAAAATTAATCTGAGCCGCCTCCAAGTACGAAAGAAAAAAAAAAATCAAAGTGCAAACAGAATTGAACAACACTCGTGCAGGCTTTAAAGTTGTACTCTTCTATTTTGTGAATACCACCACACTGTTTACTGAACTCAGCGATTCTTACAAAACTGGACCAAGCAAATGCATTTAAACATTCCCGTGTTGTGTCTAGCACTCACCAAAGCCGTGCCATGGTCATGCTCATAGGACCTTTCTGATGCTATAGCAGCTCTGGATATGTAAGGTGATTAGTGCAATATGGTATTTTTCTAGATTATTTTCCTTCTTTTTGCCTCTAGAGTAAATATTGTACCCAAATCTGACATTATTCCACATCTATACTAATTTCTTCTACAAAAGAGTCACTTCCTCCTCTCTCTCTCCTTCACAAATCTCCCCTTTTCTTTGTGAAGTACTATGTCCTCTCGTGGTTACAAAAGTATAAATATCAAGTAAAGCCATTAGAGTTAGTGGAATATTACCTGTTTGTACTAAAATAGCCAAGAGCAAATAACCCCGTCTCTACATTTTTGCTATTCATTCTTTCTCTGCTTGTTCTTTCATTCTTTTTATGGAGCAGTAAAGGTAATGAAAGAATATGAGTTGCATCAACCACTATTTATGTACATTTAAAATGTCTAAAAATTAAAATAGCTGGGGAAAATATGCATACTAACTCATTCTTTTACAATTATTAGAGGTTTTTTTCTCTTTTACTTCAATAGAGGTTTTCTTCAAAGATATTTGTTAAAAAACAGTACTCTGGGTAAAAACAAACATTTGAACCCTTTGTTGTTATTTCATACACTTCTTTTTGTGGAAAAGTGCCACATGAAAAGAAATGACACTGCTTTCCTAGTGCGAGACAGCCACTTTCTGTTTGCAGAAAGGGATGCACAGTCTCCTTGTTCTGGCCTCTGCACAACATAGTTTATCCATTTTGTCATCTGACTCATTTATATTTTTTAATAACAAGTTGGGATGAACCTGGAAGACAAGGAGGCTTTTAACAGCAGTCAAGAAGAAATCCAGCTTTATTCTACTGCAGACTGGAGCTAGGAAAGTCATTAGATTAACCTCTCTTGACAGGTCAGGCTCAGCAAATATTCTTAAAAATAACTCTTCCAGTAATTTATGACCTTTGGGGAGCATAATCAATAGTGTTAAGAGGAGAGGCAGCCAGACAGCACTTCCTGGTAGGAGAAAGTTTCTTGTCTTTGTAATGTTTGCATTCTGTCTGCTTGTATGCAGTAAGACTGACTTGCCAGTGATATCATGCCCCTTTTACTCCATCAGTTTCGGAGACATACGTTTTTATTGTCAATTTACCATCTCCTTTGTTATTTCATACAGTATTTAATTCCAACACAAACCAATGTGCAAATGTGATTACAAAGTGAAGGAAAAATGCATGGTTCATTTTCTTCCACGTTCACTCTATCCTCTTTGAATCATTTGCGAGAGAATGGTCCTCTGCCCCAGGATGTTGTAATACAAAGTCTTAAACATATACTTCATTTTAATGCACTATGAGCTACTCATAGTGCTTAATTAAGCACAGACTTACATCCTCTTAAGATCAGGGTCTGGGTGAATGTTTTACGCTGGCTCTGTATTTTTTTGTAAGTTCTGATAAACTGCACAAGATTTGAATGTGCAAGTGACAACAATATTTCTGTATTTGTTAATCGTTTTCATTTATTTTATCACTGGTGGGATTTCATCTAGTCTTTTACAAAATAAAGAGCATTGCCCTGGCTACTCAAACACAGAGCCATTCCTTCAGGGTTCAGCACTGAAGTCCTATTTTCTGAAATTAGAGCCCCTCAGGAGGATGCATTGATTTCAGTGGGGCCTCACATTCGCTGTCTACACACACATGCTCTATCCACATGGACCTGCCTGAGGCAGGACTGCTCATTCCCATCTTTCTCTGAAAGGACTTCTAGGGACACATAAAAGGATACAGTGTGCCACATTGTAATAGGATAGTGCAATTATTTTGATACTACTCAGAGAACTACTGGGTGTCGGCTTTTTCAATGTCCTTGGAATGGAAGAATGGTTTGGAAACTCAACAGAATAAAATAATTCAGAAGGAAAATCATTCACATTCACAATCTCTGGCAGAAGCTTTAATGCATACTACTTCATGTCAGCACTGAGCATCTAATGCTAACAACTATAGCTGAGAAGAAACCAGCTTTTCTCCAGAGCTATGGTAAAAGTGAAAATGGCTTTTTTCCTCTACTTTCCACCTGCATTGTGAATGAGAATAATCAGAACGAGTAAAAAAGCCACCTAGCAACCAAATTAAAACAGGTCACAGACTGAGACTGTTAAAGCAGTAAGCCACATAACATGAAATAGAGTCAGATCATGTTCTTCTCCACACAAGTTTAAAGAGGAGGGTGAAAAGCCTGAGGGCCTTTTCTCTCTGCATCTGAAAGTAAAAGCTGAAAAGGAGCTTTTTGGGCTTATGAGGTCACAGTCGTCTTAGTGATGTGAACATGCCACACTTGGAAGCTTACCATGAGTGGAAACACTGAACACACAAACATGTCCCTGATCATCTTCCTCTATATTGGTGCACAAAATCTCTGACACATTCCACAGGACACAGATTTTTCCTCTATATGCAGCCCCATTAGTAGCTTTATCATCAAATTAGCTCCTGACTAGGGTTTGCCATACTCGACCTGGGATTTTCTGGACCAGTATGTGCCCATATGCTCCTTATATTCACTTTGATGATTCTGAGAAGAATCACGCACTACATAGATAGTCAGCATGTGCACATTAAATCTGCTGCTTTGCAGAGGCACCTGAATTCACTGCAAAAATTGCACGGTTGGCACAGAGGATGTGTTCAGGTTTTCAAGATCTGGGCTATACCCAGTCAGAGTAGTAAGTCTCTCTTAGATGTCAAGAAATCCTGAAGAGATGTATAAAACCTACTGAATTTCCACTCATGTAAAATTTTGCAGGTAGAAGAAACAGGACATGGGGGGAAACCCTTTGCCCATTAGAACACATTTAATTACTGACAATTTCCTTTTTTTTTTTTTTTGTTACCATGAATATTAATGAAATGGCAATATTTTCAGCATATGCTTATCCTGCTTTAGGATGAGACAGAATATTTTAAATATGTAATGACCAACGGGGATCAACAAAACAAAGTGAAAAACATATATTTTTTAATTATGATCTCTGTGCTCTCCAAGAACTTGTTTCTTAATTACCACCTTTATATAATGCATTCATGGTTAGGAAAGGCTGAAGATCAATTTTCCAAAAAATCTGCAGTGCACAACACAGCTTAAGATACCCAGAAATAAATACATATGTTTTAAGATTAAAATGGAATGTTATAATCATCTACTTTGCCAGGATAATAAAAGCTAAAACACTTCACTCAGTAAGTCCTGTATCAAAATACTGAAGAACAGTTAATCCAAGACTGGAATTTCCCTGCCTCGAGTAGATTATAAAACAAGTCTGCTCACTCTGAAATAAAATGAGAAAAAGAATAAAGGAGAAAGATATTTTTAAAAGTCAGCAGTTTTACTTACTACCTTATGTTCAAAAGTTGAATTTTTACCCTCAGATTAGTTTTCATTTTGTAGCTACATATAATGGAGTAAGAACAAATAAGTTAGCTTGTCATCTGTGGCCCATGCAGCTTCTGGGAGGTCCTAAAAACTTAGCTCATGCCAATGATGCAATAACTTCTGTCAGTTACTATTGCAGTGTACTGTGAGAACTAGAGGAACCCCATAATCAACTGGAAGAAGTAAACAAACAGGCACAGAAACATTATTTTGCTCCTTATGTGATGATATAGGGTGCAATTAAATTTTATTATCCATTGGGAGGAACTACAGAATTCAATTGTGACTTCAGAGTTAGTCATATCATCATCCTAAACATATGGCAACAAAAAATCAGTAGCATCTACTGTCTTCTGTAGCCCAAGCAATGACATTGTCTCCCTCCCTTTCATAAGCTGTAGGGCCAATGCTTCAGTTGTATTCCAATCCAATGTATTTTCACACATGAAATTCCTGGTTCTTTTTGTGGGGTATTTGCAATACCAAACTCCAAAAAATATTCACTCAACAGGGTGAAGCGAATGTCATTTAAGCTTGTTTGCAAATCTCCAGACTATGGACGCAGATTTTTTTTCCACAGTTTTGAGGTAAGGCTTATCAGACCTTTAGGCTTTCTTTGAAAAAATCCTCATCTTTTACAGCCTGTAGTCAACATAATGTTATCATCTTCAGATGATTGTGTACACCATCTATCCATGTTCTTAGAAAACATCAGATATACTTTATTACACTTGTCAGTGTTGTATCCTCTTTCTCTCCAGTCAAACTGATTTCTTAAGCCAGCAACTAACAGTTGTGCTTTGAAAGCTGAGAAAAAGAATATATTCCATCTGTCTCTTTCTTTCTTACACACACCCTTTCCCTTCTACACCTTTGTGCATACATAAATGAGCATATGCAATTGCAAATTTTTTCCTCATGCTGAAACAACAGCAAGTCTTAGAAATTAGAATGCAATCCATTTGTTTGTAGAGGGACAGTGCATATGTTTTTTCTTCTTTTTTTCTAAAGCTCACTTTGGGATGTCTGGCAAACAAGCTATCATTAACTTCTGAGGAAAAATACTGTCTCCCATCAAAGAGATGTAGTCTCATTCAGTACTGTATTTCCTGTGTTCATTGACTGCAATATTCAAGGCACATTTGCAAAGAGAAGATTTTTATCTATACAGTACAATTGTATGATTTTCAAATTCAGAGCTGGTGCTACTGCCTGCCTGCTTTGTAACCAAACTTTTCCATGCAAATCCAAATTGCATCTTTTTCCCCTGCCTGTGTTTTTGTACAAATGATCGAGCTTGTCTGTGCAAGACCTTGCACGTCTCATGTCTGTTTACTGACTGACTGATGGACAGAAAGGCTCCATGCCACCCCTGTTGATGAACATCTTCAGTGGTTGCTGGTGTTTTCTTTCCTGCCCAAAGAGATTCAAAACAGACAGATTAGAAGTTGCTGTACCGCAGTGTTAGTGTTTGCAAGAGGGATATACCACTGGCTGATGAAAACCTACACTCAGGTGGGCAGCGTGTGATGTTAGGCTAGAAGAAGTAAATCTGGGCAATGCAGTTAAGTTGGGCCAGCTTTTTCGCTGGTAGGTCTAGATAGAATTTTGTATTTTTAAAAGAGGCAGCAGTTACTGAGACTTTTTACATTTTTTCTTCAGGATACTTTGCCCTTCCCAGAGTGTTCTTGAACACATGGGGAAATCTTTTCTGTCTTTATTGAAATCAAACAGTTACTCGTGCAAAGATTGACAATATTGAAGTCATTTGATTTGAATGTCTTAATTTGAAAATAACCTGGAGGCACTTAATAGACTTACATTTCTTGTAAGCATTTGATTCACAGCCGCTAAAAAAGGTTTCATTGCATATGAAACTTGGGGCATCTGCTTTGTCATGTCAGAATGACAACTGAGTAGGATGCCAGGATGACATGGAAAAACATGAAACAATCCATCCAGCTGCATGGAAATTGTTTAAGTGCTTCTCTTACGTGCGTAATAGTATCCATTGGAAAGAGAAAAATCTGTGCAGACCATGAAACAGATGTTATTTCATTCTCCTTCTCTTGTGAATGCCCATAGGTGCAAAAAGCCCATGGCTCTTCAGATTCTACAAGCATTTGTAAGGCAGCATTTTCAAAAAGAGAAAAAAGATCTGCAATGGCTAACTAGAGTTTCTATTGTTCTCCACTGAGGGCAAGTGGAACACAGGAACAGAATTTACAGCTTTTCTTCTCTTCTTAGTAAAGTATACATTGTTTTACAATATTCCCTTTGTAGGGACAGTTGTCCCCTTCATGTTTGTGCTCATAAAATAAAAATCCTTTCCATTCCATAAATCAATTTTAAAACATCTTCAGATACTTTATCAGTGTAAGGATAATTTTTGTGTATGAGAGGTCTTTATTACCTAGGGCTGAAGAAATAGCTGCTGGAGCAAATGGCAAGCTGGAAATGCCTGGACTCCCCAGGAAGAACAGCTTCAAAGTTTTGAAGACTGAATGAGCACCTGAAACAACTTGCATCTGCTTCATATCCTTTGAGTAGATTCCAACTGCAGTACACAATCATGTTTTTGCAGTGTGGAAGACTCCATTCATGACAGATAGGTATAAATCCAGTTACTATTAATGAGAGTTACACCTGCATGTTGGAAGGGACAGGATGGATACTGCGTACGTTATGCTTGAAGACAAATTAAGGACATGTTTGCATTGCATGAGCAAATGATGTAGCTACTTTTCAGAGCAGATCAGAGTAGCAGGATGTAGCTACTTTTCAGAGAGCATTTTTTGTTTGCTTAACGAAGAGCTTTGGTATATTTTACATTTAAAAGTGCTAGACTCAAAGTTAAGGAGTTCCATTTTCATTTGCTTAGTCATTTTTCCAAAGCTGTTTACAAGAGAACGGATATACAATAGCGCATATAGCATAAGTGTATGCCCAGAAAATGAACTTGTGCTATTAGGTTCTATTTGACAAGATACTCAAATCAGTCCCTGGATAGCTTACAGATGCATCAGGAATCCCTTTGAAGTAAAAAAGAAAAACAAAACAAAAAAAATCCCTGAACAAAAAAACCCACCTCACATCTTTCAAGTCACCAACAAGCTGGAGAGACCCTGCAGACTATGATATTCACATATTTAAGAGCATTAGACCTTGGAGTACCTCACATTGTCAAGAGATTCATCCCCAGAACCACCTTATTAAGTAAAGATGATACGTCACCTAAATTTTACAGGTGGGAAACTGAGACAGAGATGGTCTACATGACTTTCTTGGGGCAACACTGGAATCTGTGGCAGACGCTGAACACCGTGCTGTCACAGCCTTCCTGTCTCATGACTTCTTGTTTCGATGATGCTTTTTGTTAGCTTTTTATGCCTAAATTAACCAACAAGAAGCCTGGAGCCATCAGGAGGCTCTCTGCTTTGCTTCTTAAGAAAACATGGGCACATTGGGATCTCTATTCCATACAGCTTCAACGGTTTCTCTGCTTTCTGACAGCAGCTGACAGAGCCGACAAACAGAGTTATTCCTAATTTAAACCTGAGTCAAGAAAAGAGAAAGGTCTTTCCTTATAGCTTCAATCAGGAGCCATAGCAAGGTCAAACGATAATGTGCTGATTTGTTCCAGAAGTGTATCATGGGATTTACCCACAGCCAATTTTTTGTCTTTTTCTATAGAATACATGCAGGCATAGCACAGACTGATACATTTGTACTAAGCATCAATATCTGATGCTTGGCCAAACTGGTTATTCCTCGGCAAACCTAGTATTTCTGAGAACCTCCTTTTCAAGTAGCTCTTCCTCTGTTTTCTCAGTTCATTCTAAACTATCAGATATTTCCCACAACATAGCTCTTCCGAACATAACGTAATCAATCAGATAGGTTCCTTTGATACATATATAGAGCTCATTATATTACTTGCATTTACCTAACAAGTTCTGAAGAGAATCTCCCTGGATATTTTCCCTGTAACAAAGCAAAGTATAGTTGTGTGAGACTTTTTTTCAATGATGTGGTGTGTATTACAGGTAAGAATTAAGATATGCTTGCAGAGTTCAACAAGAAAAACAATGCAACTCCATCCTTGGTTATGTCTACCATTAATTTGAACTGCTAGGATGAAAAGAAAAAGGGAAAAAAGAGGGAAGAGGGAAAAGGGAAAAGAAACTGGGTTTAGCTCTTCTCTAATTCCTTCAGTGACGTATTCTGTCACTAACCATGAACTAAAGATACTCCATCTGGTCAAAATATCCCTTCTGAATTAGGATGCGTATTTGTTAAACACTGACTCTGCGTAATATATGCACATCAAAAGCTTACTGAATACTGAAATCCATTATTTCTTTTTCTTCTTTCTATTATGTGACACATATTGCTGTAAATCACATAGGCTAGCCAACAAGAATCAATGGGATCATATAGAGCCTCAGCAGAGCACTGTGCTTTATAAAAATATTGAAGGATACTTTCATTTTAGTAACAATATGAACACATACATAATTGGAGCAGGCACTCACTAATTATCTTTCATAATCTATTAGTATCAATATTATAGGCTACACTTTTTCTTTTATATTATCTTGTTAGATGCCCCAAAATTACTGTTGTTCATAATTAATACTTAATAGATTGCTTCCATATTGAACTGATTTCCCTTTGTATTGCTGAACTATAAAAATTGCTCATTTAGGAAAAAAAAAATCCACCATTTTGCTGTAATCTATTCTAGATAAAGGATTACTTTACAGATTTAACAGGTAACAGACTTACTTAAATTGAGAATTACTGAAACTGATGGCATTATTGGACTGCAAGTATTAGTATTTTAGCACTATAAACAATTTTCCAGACCAATACGATATGCTAGAAATAAGTCAAGGCATGTTCTCTTCCCTCTTTACTGTACAGAATGCCTACAATACAAGCAAAGTTCTTAATTATTTGTGAAGCTGGAGAGCACAGGAACTGGTGAGTTTACTACTGTTTTATAATGATTACGCCTATTGTTTTATAGAAGATGGAAGTAGGTAAGGTCATGATCCAAAGAGCTGACAACTCTGCAAGTTTCATCAGCATGCTGTAGGGATTCTGCAACGTTTACACCTCAGCCTTTCATTTTGTAAAACATAAAATAATCTAAAAAGCATATTTAATGATCTCTTTGCCCAGCTAGGAACCATCTTACTGCTGAAATGCAGCTGGGATTAACTGGAAAAAAGTATAAGGATAGCAGTGGATAGGAATACAACAGTATCAATTGCATGGAGAATTCTGATCAAGTCTCATCTATAATTTGGGTGGAAGAGTATGCTAAGATTTCTTCTGTTTTTTTGGGAGTATGTGATGCACATACAGCTGCTAGCTGCATATGCATCCCTACAAGTACTGGCGTGATATTATGCTGCTTGCAGAGGAAGGGTTTTTTTTAAACGGTTCAAATGGCTTGTATGGACCTTGACTTTACATTTCAAGAGATTTAGCATCTCTGGATTTGCACTGCTATTTCTTCCTGGAGCAGTATTCACTTGTGGAAAGGCATAAAAAGCATCCAGATTTTGTTCAAAGAAAAATATTTCTTGGATTCACAGTATTTTAAAAGGTTTCCTCACAGATCATTTGCCAGGGTTAAACCACAGAATCCATGTCTAGTCAAGCTGTTACTTGCCCCAGGACTTTGGAATAGCAGAAGTCTGATTCTCTGATTAGCTGCTGCTTGTAACATGGCCTCAGCTCCTAAATTTATAGCACAAATGATTCTGAGAACAGTTGAGATGTATCTTAACAACATATGGAAAACACTGCAAGGGTAGCCACAGTATAATGTTCTCAAAGCATGGCTTTGCTGAACAGGGAACATTAATACCTGTAAAACACTTTGAGAGCCAGATCTCCTGGCAAGAGCTCAGGTTTACATTTCAAGCTCACCATGGATGGAGAATGAGTCACAGCATCACCCCAGAAAGATGCCTTTTTCTTATTCATGCCATAGATGATAATGGAAACTTCAGAATAGGCCTACAGGTTGGTTGTGCTCCTGTGGTTTCTTTCCTGAACTTTTTAGATTCCTGCAGCTCAAGGGATGAACTGGTTTCTCTCTCTGTGTGTGTATATCTCATAAATAACTCCAGAGGTAGCCAGCAAAAGTTTATGAGCGACTCCACACATAGATAGTCTGTGTTCAATTCTATTCTGAGCATCAACAAACACACCTGAAGATTGTTGCAGGTCTGCAACACAATCAAAAAACTGTGTTCCCTTTATACACAGAATGATGCTGGAATAGCCACAATTGAACTATTAAAAATAAAATGTACAAAACTGAGTAAAACTGGTTTCATGTTTGAATGTCTAAAAAAACCCCAGAAGTATTATAACATGCTACTGATGATATATCAACAATACATTCTTATAGTACCGCTGAAGCTAATGGAGGGAATACTTGACAAAAAGGGAAAAATGCTAGCGAAATACTGAGTGTTAAATTCAATCATTACTAACTTTTTATTAAACCACAAACCTAATACTTCAAGTTTAAAGACATCCATGTCCTATTGGAAAAAGTCGGAGAATATCGAATAATACTAAAGAAAGAATATATGTTCTTTAAATTAGGAACAAGTATTTTCTTCGGAAAACCCCTTTGAAGAAGGGTTTCCCCAGACTTTGTGCAGTAAAAAGCCACTCCTAACTCTCAAAATGTATTTTCTGTAACCATGATCTCCTGATCAAACTTTTAATTGGTAACACAATAAAGGTAACCTCTGTGACACACAGTATAGTTCTGAAGCCCAGCTGTGGATCACTCAGCATGATTCTGCAATCACAGTTTTCAACTCAAAAATTGTTTTTCAGTTTTAACATGTCTCAAGTTCTTTCTAGTTAAATATCTAACTGTTCATTTGTAGATGCCTTCATTTTTACTTTACATGAAGTCACATTGTCTATATATGAGCAATTCTGAAAACTTTGGACTACAGATTTTAAATAGTATTATGGGAAGACGTCTGTCCAATTACATTAGGACTAAGACTTTAATAAAAACAGATGCAAAATCCAGCAACTATGCAAAACACTAAATATCCAAACAGCTTTCAGAATTGAGCTAAGCTTGCTGTTATTTTCTTAATCACTCTACAGAAATAAAAACTAAGTAAACAAGCCGAAAATCATGTGAAAGGAAAACCACATGTGATTATCTCAGACCTGTGCTAAGCAAAACTGATTCTTGAAGGAAGCAGTGGGTGCACCATAATTTTCTCTACTGAAAAATACTACATTAAACCCGAGGATAAATTATATCTGAAACCCAAAGCGGAGGGAGCCTATAGCAGACATTTCAGCATCCCAAGCAAAAGTTTCCTCTAAACATTTGAAACTAACTATCGCAATTGAAAAGACAGATGAAAAGAAAATCCACGATCAGTAATACTGAAAAGCTAATATTAAAAGGACACTTGAGAGTTCCTTTGGAAGACCCATAGATCTTCAAAATAGCTAAGAAATAGCTTTAGTCAAGTCTTCTGCATTATTCCTTGGCTATACAGTTCCTTGAGAACTCTACTGTCCTGTGCAACTTAGCTGAAAATGGACAACAGAACCCCCTTCTCTGTGGTAGGATTGCATTTAGAGGAGTTTCCAGTGCCAAGAGTTAAAAAGAAAAGGATTGTTTTCTTTTCTTGATCAATGACTACAATACAAATGAAAGGGTAAATACTGTAAATTAAGAGCTATGACAGTTGCTAAAGTATAACAGATCAAATGAAAGGAGTAATATCAAATGTAACTCAGTAAGAAAAAACAAAATGCATCCTGTGAACGTAAACAGATATGATCGATCAATCGTTTATGGTGCCGCTTGGTCTTCCTGAGGCTGTGGTTCTAGCAAGGTCAACAACTAGATCCAAGGGCCCTGATTATGAATCCTAAGGATCCCTTTTCATTGCAGTACATCCGATGTGGATTGTAAAACACCTTGTTCTAACTATGTGTTTGATTTAGAAACTGCAGCAGGTTTGTATGGAAGATGGTGCCAACCACTTTGTCCTTTCATGGGATTCTTCACTGAGTACTGAGGTGAGTAAAACGTATCTAGATTTTACATACTTGGCACCTTACTGTCGGAAATCCTACTTGCACTATTTTTGTTGTGACCCTATTTTTATACCCCTGCACTCCTCAAAACTTCTGCTTTGGGTGAAAGGACAACAATTCCTCACTCAAGAAAGACTTCCACAGATTGGTTTCAGCTGCATTTTTCCTCAGGGAAGCTGTCTCAAATGAATATAGCTTATCCTTAAAGAGCTGGAGAGAGCATTGTGCTATATGTCATCTTTGAATAACTTGTTACGAGACTTTCTATACTTGTCTAACTACAAGATAGTGTAGGCCTAGAAGCAGTATGGAATGTTTCAATCTAAGTGAATTTAGTAGTAACTTTCTATTTTATTCTTGTGGTTTTTTTTTTTTTTTGGTAAGCAGCATCATTAAACAAGACTTTCTTGTTATTTTGAATATGGAACTGAAATAAAATTTGAGAGTAAACCCAAATACAGTAGTTCAGTGCACTAGATGTGTAAACTGCAGGTAATCTACCAATAAAATGTGTATTCTAGAATAAGAATAAGTAAAAATGTCCAAATATTAAGGGAAGCATAGAGCTTAGCATATCAAAATTACTCTATTCGGTTTCAGTTTTAGTCCAAGTTTCTTGTTAAGAATAGCCTTATTTTGAGAAACAGTAGGCTGTCATTGTCACAAAACAGTCCTTCATTAAGAAAGCAAAGCCCATATAAACAGTAGTAAATCTGCACAAAAAAACAGAGAAGTATTTCAAGCACTGGATGTTTTTTTTTTATGTGAAATAAGCATTTCGTAGTATTTCATTTAAGAAAGACTTCTCTGGTTGTAAGAAAGAACCCAGGGTAAAATGATTAAAATTGTCATGTGAAATTTCATGAGAAAATGTCCTTAACTTTTGTCCAACTCTACTAACCTGTTTTCTGTCAAAAATAGGGAAGCAATCAAGTTGAAGAGTTATTCACGTACTTCTGGTTGTCTAGACAAGTAAAAGTTATCATAAAAAATATTGTTCCAAGGACCATGGACAGTTCCATGGCCAGAGCACTGTGCTTCTAGACAGGGGAGAATCACGGCCCTACAGAGCAGGAGACAAATCCCCATGGGGACACAGCTTTCATTTACCTTAGGGGCTTTCTAGTTGTACACCCACACGCACAAATATTTGTGTGCCTTTTATTGTAGTACGATATACTGTAAATTTGCTATTCAATAGTTGATCAAAAATCCTTCTGGCTTGTACATCCTTTTGTCAGATTGTAATTTATTTTGCAATTATTCATTATTTTCTCTCTCTCTCTTAATTAAAAAAAAAAAACTGGTATCTTGGTGTGTCTAATGTCTTTTTTCCTTTCAATTCTTTAACATCTTCCTATTCCTATACTGTGTTCTTCTTTTGATAGCTATTGGATCCTAAGTTCTTTTTCTCTCCTGAGGATCCTTTTTTCCTGACTACTGTGCTCCTCACCTCTCCATCAGCAGGCTGAAAGCACTTGACATACATGCTCACAGAAATTCCTACACTCACCTCTCCTTTACTGTTGACCATCAGTGTAAAGTTACTCCAGCTGATTCTCACAATACATATGTTTGCCTTATCTAATCTCTCACTGCATTCTATCACTTTAAAATAGCCTGTAAATGAATATTTTAATTTTGTAACTTAAAATACTGCTATCACTGTTACCACACATTCTTTGCCCCAACAAGGGAGATAACAGGCACCAAGTTGACTTACTTAATGGGGGAAGTGATGGAAAACAACTGAATGCATTGCAAAGCACAGAGTTGCAAGTGATGAGGAAAAGTTGTGCTGGATGTGCAATGCCATTTCTAGACATTTTCAGCTGTCCTAAACAGGATATAAACAAAAAACAAAAAACAAACCACCAAACCTAGAACAAAACCAGTTATGTGCCTCATCTCAAGGTCTACTGCATGGTCTGATTGTGTCTCAAAGAGAGGATAACAGGTTGGGGGGAGAAGTGAGAGAGAAATATGAAACTATACCACCCCACAACAAGGACAAGGGAGTATTTTGCTTCAAGGAGTTGCTAAAACAGCCTACTGACACTCTGTACAGAAGTTATCACCTTTTTACAGTCAGCCAGCTCTTCAGGAAGGGCTGGATAGATAATAAAAACCTATACCCCAGAGGGGCAAGAAATATAGTCTGACTTACATATTCATGAGAGAAGTGGGTTCTCCTCCACCAGCTCATGCTTGAGCCTCACTCTTATGTGAGTTCAAGTTCTGAATTCTAACACACTAAGGAAGACTGGGAGCTTAAGCAAATATGACTGTAGCTACCAGTATTACCAAATTCAGCAAAGTATTTAAGCACATACTTAAGAAGCAGCATCCATGCTCTGTGGAATCAGGACCTACTAGGGGATTACACAATATTTATGCCATTTGAAGTACAGTGTTATTCAAAAAAAGTGCATGTAGCAGAGGATTTAACTGTGGGCCTGATCCCAGTATTCCACAGATGTTGCTGGGTGTGTTGCCCTGTTAGAAATGGCAAACCAGAGCATGCCAAACTACAGTACAGACCACATTTTAGAACATGTGGAAAAGGGCTTTGAAGGTAAAGACAGTGAACATAATCAGCCCTCTTTTCTTGTAACAGATTTGTACTCTTTTATTTTCAAAATAAAATACAAAGTAAACAAGCTATTTTAAACAGAGTGTCTTTTGTAGCAAATTTGTTTTTCCATATTGGAAAGCTTTACTTTGCAATTGAAATTTTATTTTTTTTTCCAGGAATTAAATCCAAACTTTGATTTACTGTGTGACCACATTAGCATCGTTTTTTTTTTTTTTTTGTTATAAATGACTTATTTCATGTAGACATCAAATGAAAAAGCTACAGATATTTTTAGAGGTATATTAAAATGAACATTCACAAAGCAAGTGAATATTAAATAATAACATTAAGTCTTTGTACCTCACAATTAATTAATTATTCACGACAAAAATTCATGAGATGTTCACCTTCTTCAACTGCCTAGTGAGCTTCCCATCTCAATCATGTATATCATAAATTGTAATTATTTTAAAACTTTTTTTTTGTACCCAAATTTGAAGAGAGAGACATCATAAACAAACATGTTATCAAAGCTATCCTGTGGCTGGATATTGGGTTAGTCCTTTCCTCTCTGAAGCTTAAGAAGAACTTCATCAATTTAAAAGGGAGAGGTAAGATTAGAAAAAGGTTTGTTTTTTTCAACACCAGACATAACTGGCAGTGAAAAATTGAAGTCAGGTCAGAAGCAACTCTTACTGAAAATGGGGACACTGCTCCAGGTCAACACTGCTTTAAGCTTCCTCTAATACTCCACTGGGCAAAGTCAGCACAGTGCGTCTGTGTGCCAGATGGGTTCTCCAAAGCACATTCTGAAGTATAATGAAGAGCAAAACACAGGGATGCGACACTGATTTTGTAAAGACAGAGACATAATTAGGACTGAAAGCCATATCTGCAATCTTAGGGACACACTATTTCTCATTCACTCTAGAATAAAAACAGGTATGATTATGGATTTTAGATAAGTGGTCTGTTTCTCCTAAGGTGCTCCCAGTATCTTTATTTAGAGTTTGGGATACTCATTATTCTGTAAATCAGGCTCTATTTGTCCAAAAGTGAGCACCTCAGAACGCTGACCAAAATCAGTAAAGACGCTGGTATTCAGCACTAACCCTTGCATGAAGGCAGCAGTGCAGTCCAAGTCACTTGAGAGCAGATAAAGAACAGAGTCAGATCCAGGAAAGGTCGCTTTGTGGACTGCTCTCCTAAATTTCTCTATCCCTTCACATGTATGCTCCCAAACTGGATGGCCATAAATGGTACATCTAACAAAACTGATGTTTCTTCTTCCTGACCAATGTCTGCTGGATCCTTGCTTAAAAACTGATGACTGATTATTTTTACAAGCTATATTAAGCGTCGATAGTAGTGTTCCACAGTCTCAATGGTGTGTACTTAATTAACAGTATGTGTACACTGTGGGGAGTGCATCAGTTCATGCATCTCTTCTCCCAGTCTTAGTGTGTCTTACAAAAATAATCTCAATTTTCCTAAATCGGAATACTAATAAGAAACACTACTAAGATTGCAGGGAGGATATGTCAACAATAGCAATTAGATTTTCTTTTTTTAAAAATTATTATTATATACCAGTGTCAGCTGTCAGAACTCCCTGTGGTCTGGGAGGCTCCTTTGTGATAAAATTTTTTAACTGAAAGTACTGAGACGTATGGTTTCAGAGCATGGCTGTGGGGAATCACTGATCTGCACCACATTGCCAAGTGTAGCTATTGTTTTTGTATCCAGACTCTGGGTAAATGTGGATAGACTTCCTCTTTTTTTTTTTTTTCCCTAATGGGAAAAAGTTATTTTCCCCATTCTTTCATAACACAGAAAGATTCTTGCAAAACTGTATATATCAGTGACATTTTAAGCACAGATGAAACACAGAACATACCAGCCCTAAAGTGAGGGCTCACTAATAAAAAAACAAAAACCAAACTCAAACACCCAGCTATGTTAAAATCAAGCATTCACAGCAGATGCCCTTTTCAAGTCCTTTTTATAACAGTCATTATAAGTGGCAGTGATATTGAGGTATTTTCACTAACATTTTTACCAATCATGTTTTCACAGGCCTCACCAAACACTAAAATCAATGGGATCCTTTCTGCCCATTACAGTGAATAACATATCAGGCCTTCCACATGGCAAATGTGAAAGTTTAGCCTTCAGGCTTTTTTTTTTCTTTTGATAATAAGTAAAAATAATACTGCTTTGTACTATACTTATAATTGTTCATTCTTTCTGGAATATAATTTAAACTTTCCTTATAGTACTATTTAAAATTAAATGTCTATAGCAAAGTGGGCAAAGAGTTAGGAAAAATAGTTTGTGTATAAATAATAAAGAAAAAAACCCCCACATGTTCCCCTAATTACATGTCTCCTTTCCTGCAACCTGCATCATAATCATAAAATTGGTAAGGAGTACTGGAGTCCTGAATAAGCATACTGAAGAGTAGAATTTAGCAGTCTCTTCAGGGAACACTGTTACTGTACTGTAGCTAGTTATAGTATTTGTTGGTGGTGACCATGTTTGCAAGTAACGCGACTGGGAATGAAAATGTTCCCTTTCATGGCTGTGGCATTTCATGGTTCCTGTTTGGATTGTCTGTCTCTGTTTTGTCTGTGAAATTGTTGAGACTTATAAATATAGAGCACCATATTTTTTTGGCCTCAGAACGAGCATACTGGATTGTTTGTAGATCCTTGTATACAGTCATATATAGAAACTATCAAGAACTAAGAGTTCATTTCACAGATAAAGTAAGCAGATTCTATCCAAATATTCACTGTCTGCCAGTTCAGGAGAATTCTCCCTTTCAAAGAATTTGATTAAGACCAACAAGCTGTGGACAACCTATAGATAGGTTTTGCAGTTGATAAAAAGAAATATGTATGTGTGGCACTGAGTGAGATGGCTATTTTTAGTAACCTATATTGTAACAGCTGACTGATATGGTGACTTTCTTTATAGAGGATGCTGCTCATCTCTCACCAATTTACTGTCCTCTCATCAAAATGCATAAGAAAACAACAACAGAAGTAAGGAAATAATGAACAACACCAGCTAGGGTATCTGGATCCCAAAATTCTGGTCTCCACGTTGAGGAGATGGTAAACATAAACCACTGCTTTTTGGTATTTTATTGTTATTTTAGGACAGTGGTGAGAGCTGGGTGCAGAGTTCACACATTGCAGCAGTTTCAGTAAGACTAGGAATGTCTGGTAGCATTCAAAAAGAACATAAGCAGATTCCAATTATGTTAGTCTAAGACATATCCAGACACAAGATAGTAAAGTCATCTTAACTCAGTTGGGCTCTGGAGTTCAGTTCCCATGTCAGTGTTATGCAAGTATTGCACTAAGCCTTCTGGAAACTTTATACCCAGAGAGTCCTGTTAGCATGTTTTTGGTAAAGCTAAATAGGTTTGATTCTTCTTCATGGAAGCAAAAACTTGCATGCCAGAGGTATTTTTTGTTTGGATTTGAAGTCAAAACAGGAGTCTCACTGCAATTGTTTTGTGATACCTACTTGCTGTCTCAAAGCAGACACAATGCTGACTGCCTCAGCAGCCCAGAAACGCAGTGCCAGACTATGCTGTATCACCAGCTCATCACTAGAAGGGATATTACCTAGAAAAACAGGACATGGGCAGATTGTCTTTGCACTCTGGCAGTACTTAGCTTCTGAAATAGCTCACTGGGGACTGCAATGGACAATCAGGCACAAGTCAGCACAGCCTGAAGGTTGAGCAGATGCCAACTGTTCCAACATCAGAGTGACATAATGACACACACAGAGCCACAGTAGTCCTCCTAATCCTCAGATTCTGTGCAGACCTCAGATCAGCTGAATTCCTGAAAACAGGCTTCAGTTCTGAATAAAATAAAAAACTGCACAGATAAACTACCTGAATTTGGCATGATCTGTTCTCCAGGTAATACAATCCTTCATAGAATGTGGTGGCTGGAGATAAACTTCACCCATCATTAGGGATGTTATAAACTTCACCAAACCCTAGGTAAATTTTTGATCTTTCTATGTAAAGACTCAAGTGAGACTTGAGGGTGCTCCTGTTCTTTATATTTCTTCCAGGAGATCTGACCAGAAATGAAATCAGTCAAGACTTCCGCCTTAAATAACTAGAACACCTGTTCTATGTGACCTATATCACATAACTGAAATGTAAATGTTTTTAAACAATGGCTTTTGCCAAGTTAATGTGACTTTTGCATCCCTTTCTTTTAGGACACTTTTTACTGAATGGGCTGAACTGTGCCTTTGCACAGCCTCACATTTGGGAAACTTCAGGGAAGTACTACCACATTAGGAGTTTGAAGACAGCTTGGGGAAGAAGATGAGCCATAGAGTGGCATGAAAGAGGAGGAGTGCTTTCTGGGGTCTGGCAAGCATTAGAAGGGTTAGCAAGAAACTTTGAATAGTGTTGACTATCTATACCACTGCTGTGCCACCTTTTTCATGCTGGCAACTCAGGTGCCTTTTTGTGTGCTGCTCTCACCTACCTGCAGTGAGCAGAGAACACAGGCTACGATTTCTACCGGAGTTGCAGACAGACCTCTTTAGACTCTTTTGAAATCCCATCGTAAGTCTGTACATATACAGTCACTTTAAAATAACATCATATACAATCTGTAACTTAGGAAATCAAGGAGATTCAGGCAGACCAATTGCCATTAAAACACAGTTTCTTGCTTTTTCAGTAAAAACATCAAATACAAAAACAAATTCATGTACATGCTTGACACAAAGCAAGTGCATTTCAAATACTCTTACTCGGGTCCTATCTCACTTGATCTCTGTGGTGCATGTGACCCTCCACCAGAATGTCTCACAACCCTGCACAATGTTATATCTTTACAAAGAGATTATATTGTAATCGCAAAATACACTTATAGACCATCTTGGCAAAACAAACATACCCCCTAGTGGTATGAAACACAGCCCAGTGTTAGGGGACTGTGATAAAAGAATATACATGCTGCATATTTTCTTGCTGACCACATCATAAAGTTTACCAAGTACATCTGGCTTTCGTCAAATCTTGGAAAACGGCGGTCGAGAAGGTCGTCTGTGATTGCAACAGGGAACAAGAAAAACAACTTTGGGGAAAGTTAAGAGAATAAAAGCAGGTCAATTTCCATTTTTGCAGCATGAGACCACTACCTTGTAATCATCCCAGTGATTCAGCTAATTTTGCTAATGCTTTCAAGAACACAAGGGGAAGCAAGAACTCTCAGTACGCTCAGGCCTGCCACCATCTGCATGACTTAGGCAGCATTGGAACCTTTGCACCTACCTACCTTCTCTCCCCCAAGTTCTCTGTATCTGAAAGGGCAGCAGAGAAAAACAGCTGGGATAAACAAAAATTGGCTGGCAATACCTTCCATTTCATCAGTCTCAGTGATTTCTGTTCAAATTGGAAACCAAGTGGCTCTTTGTCGGGAAAGTTTAACGAAAGCAGGCAAGTAGTTATAACCTGAAGAGGAAAATCAGTGGGTAATGTTTCAGTGAGCAGCTCTCCAGAGCTCTGCCCTTCACTGACACCTATAATTATCAAGGTGTATTTTGCTATTGGAATGTCAGGTGTCATTGACAGAACCTGAAACCATGAATAGACTGAAGAGCTCTCCATGCATTTTGATTCCTTCCACCTGATCTACTCTACTGTGTTATTATTTCATGGATTCTTTTCTTCTTCAGTACTTAGAAAAACACATGGAGCAAGTTAAACCCTGCGTAGCTCTGTAAAAGTGTGTCATTTAATGCTTGATTTGAAGTGGTATGAGAGGTATTTGAGGAGCATTAACATTTTCAGAGAAAGCATGTTTAATATACCTTATCCTGGTTGAAACAGAAGCATGTAGGAATCTAAAGTGCCAGTATACTGGGTGACATAATATAAAGGAAACTTTATTTAACTGTTTTTCAATGAGGACACACTGCACTGGACAACAAAACAGAGCCTGTGATGAAAGTAACTCAAAATATTTGAGGAAATAAGTCAGAGTGATTTTTCTCCATTTCCTAGAAGTCAAAATCATTTGAGTTCTTGATTACCAACCAGTGGTCAGAAAAAGCTATTGTTTTCTTTACTATTTTTATTTTACTGTCAGAGGACAGGAAGACTTGCACTATGGCTATTCTGTGCAGAACAGAGATAGCCAGTGAACCAGGCAGAAATGGAAGTAGTCTAGCTGCTCCAGCAGAATACAGAGTGCGAAAGCCAAATAGCCCAAATGTTGCACCATACTAAGACACGCATCAAGATATCACTAAAGACCTAAGCTGGCATTTGCAAGGGGCTGTTTAGACATCCCAGATCATGTGGAGCTAGTTTGAATATCTTTAATGCTGCAATGCTATACCAAGTGCAGATATTTTCTTGGTTGTTAGGAGCTTACATGTTACCATAGAACCTGCAGTAGTGCAAAATGTCCCCTATGACCTGGCTAGTATGCCTTAGCTCAAAAGCAATGTTAAAAGACATCATCCAGAACACATGTAATTTGCTGGTATCAAGCTTTTATGTGAAAAAAAAGCTTGAATAAGATTTGCCAAAAGACCACTGATGCTCTCAGATTCCTGTTCACATATGCTTCACATCCTCATATCTTGCTCCATCAAACTCCTTACCTTTGGTGTCTTCTTAGTAGTGTCTTCTTAGTGGTGAAATATCCAGCAGATCTTTTTCCTCTCTCTTGTATGCCTTCTAGCAGTGTGATACACTGGCATTCTCTCTAGAGTATCACAGTGGAATTTACATCAGGGTTTAAACTTCTTTAGCCATCTGAAAAGGCTGCTCTGTGAGGCCTCTTCTAGTTCTGAAGAAGAACAGAAAAATATTGGGACACTTTTAAATGTTGTATCAAATCACGCAAACCAAGAAATTCCAAGTAATTCTGAGGACATTGATTTTATTGAAGAATTAGGTCTATTGGATTCCTTTTGCATAGTCCAGGAGAAAGCCTGAAGGCCAGAGCCAGCTGGCGTGTTTTGTTTGCCCTTTAAACAACCCTTGCTCAGACCTATTGAAGCTGGTACAGCAGACTAGCAAATAAAAATAAAAAAGACAGGAGCAGGTAACAATAACAAGTGAAATGAAAGCATCCCATTGTGATGCTGGAATTTGTCGGTCCTTTATGTTCAAACACCTCAACCTCATTTCCCTTCCCCTCCAAGTCTGTCAAAGGCAGGCAGCCCTCTTCCTACTGGCATCTCCCTGTCTGAGAAAAAGCAGGTTACAGGCAGTGACCATTATTTTGGCCTGAGAGGATGCCTCTATGTCCATGTCAGTTCTGTTCTTAGCTTCTTTTGTTGGACTGCCAACAAGGGTGACAGTGAATTAGGTTCTCAGAGAGCCATAGCAAAGCGATACTAGACCAGTTGCACCTCAGTGAGTTTCCAGCCTGCGGCAGCCCTCAGCATCCAGGTAAAAGGCTCCAGCTGTCTGAGTCACCACCCTCTTCTACCTATTTCCCCAAGTGATAGATAGAGTTTTCCTGCTCTGGCTTGAGATATGACCAAACCTATGCTATCGTTTCATGTTTTTTAAATCATTAACTGGGAAGACCAACAAAATAGTTCATTTGTATAATAAATATAACACTTTTTTAAAAGAAAAACTTACAGGGCATACAAAATAACCTGTTTCTAAAATGAAATAACTCTGTCTTTTAAATTCCCTTTCCTAGCCAAGGCACAACAGGGGTTAGTGCACAGTATAGACTAATTGCCTACATAATTTCATTTTATGAAACAAAAGCCTTTAAAAAATTATAGGGATATATAAAAGCATGTGAAATGACTAAGTCAGCTTTGTATTTCACCCTCATACAACAGTGGCAGTGGTTTAGACATGGTGTGAACTGTAAACATTTTCTTGGGGGGAAAATATGTCATAACTTTCTGTTTGGGTACCTGCCTGTCTGCTGATGATATATTCTCTTGCCGTATTATGTTTGCTTCCAATTTTTTGCCCCTCTTTCTCTGCAACAGGGATTGTTTTGTTCTCCTTGCCCCACTTAGTAACCGAAGCTTCTGCCGTTCCCTGGCTTGGTGTCTCTCATCCTTGAACTTGTGTTGAGCCAATCATTTTTCTGGCA
The DNA here is from genome assembly GCF_036417845.1 of Apteryx mantelli. Classification (NCBI taxonomy): domain Eukaryota; kingdom Metazoa; phylum Chordata; class Aves; order Apterygiformes; family Apterygidae; genus Apteryx; species Apteryx mantelli. The sequence continues at coordinate 78,251,366 of NC_089979.1, forward strand.
GCAAAAAGATGGAAAGAGCTCCTTCAATGCTTCTCTCGGGTCATGAGCCAGAACAGTCTAGAGAACACTGTGTGTATTACTTCACTGGGATCCTCTCTCAAATCCTTGGTGTCAGTAGCGCTGGACTACAAGGCCAGCCCATAAAAGAAGTTTTACTACTAGCTGAGCAGTAATGTCCTTTTTTCTTCCTGTTTTGCTGTCCCTCAAAATAAACAACAGGAGGGGAAAAAGTAGACAGCAGGAGACAAAAATACAATGAGAGTTGCTGTTGCTAGGCTATAACCCTACTTAGAATACTCTATGTCAAAAATACATGTCGGCCACTAAGGTTGAATGGTGGCAGTTTTAATGTGATGAGACCGTGATGACTTTGGACCCCCAATAAAATGCACAAAACAGAAATCACTGCAGATATATAACCTCTTTTTGTTAAAAGAGAGCATTTCCTCAGCATGCGAGACACCTGGGTACAAAACAGATCACAAAGGCCTAGATTTGGCTTCAAGATCTTAGCTCGTACAACACTGCTCTCCAGATAGTACAGAAATAGATTTATTACGTATATTTACCCAGCATGTTAGGGTTCTCTCCCTTAATTAAAAGCACAGCCAACTCTTGATAGCATCATACTGCTGGGACAAAACAAAACAATATTATCCACTCCGGGCTCTTATCCGGGCTGCCTGGTACATAGGGTGGATTAAGAGGGGGAAGGGCAATTTTGAAAAATTGTGGTACAAAGCAAGACTGTGATCTCACCTGATTGAATCTTATCAGCTCTTAACATCACTGGTGCTCTTTCTTTTTCTTTTTCTTTCTCTCCTTTTTTTTTTTTTTTTAAACATATACTAAACCAACAAGGCAAAAATCTTACCGTAGCATTTATTGTAAATTTTTCCCCACCACAACATGCAGATTCAAAGGTTGTGGCCCGAAAGGCAACTAACACCAGAATCTAAAAGTTGCTTAGAGTTCTGCTTAGTATAAGACCAAAGAAAAAAACAAAACACAGTAAAATCTGATTATTTTAACACTTGGCACAGCGAGAGACAGATCTCACATAATATAAAATCAATTCACCTAAATCTCCTTGTAGCATGAGTTATTTCTGAGAGAAGCAACTAAGCTTTAGCATGAGATACGCTGAACTCACTGCCTGCATATATATATATATATATATATATATGCATGTGGCAAATAAACTGACTGCCTCAGGTGTCATGCTCAGAATGTCTAGTTCTCTAATACATGTATGTTTCACCCAAGCCCATTTTAAGAAGTTTTTTGATTTTTATATATATAATTAAAATTGTGGTTTATAACACAAGGAGCAATTTCTTGTTCTCTTGGTTAGGCTATGGCTTGCTGTGCTGCAAATGTCACCAGCGAGCCGTTTGTTAGGGCTGCACTGCATGCCGGTTAATCTGTTTACTTATGCAATGGTGGAAATGTGACCTGGCTATTGTGGTGATTAACAGAGTCAAATATCCTCACATTAACTAGTGAGCCGGGCAATCAGGCTGGATTATTGTTACATTCAATTTAAATTACAGTGGCATGACAGGTCCTGAGGTATTTAGTAATGGATTTCACAGCACAGATATGCTTCATGTGTAATGAATAAACTCTGGAGAGCAACAAAAGGAAAAAAATAAAATAAAAAGGTATTTTATGATCATTGTGAAAAATTTATGGAGTGTAGCTGGCATGAAATTCTATAAAATGAACTGGCTCCAACTAGTCCAACAACAAAGGCAGGCACTTTTCTTCCTGCTGCTTATGAATTATTATTACCGAGTCTTCCTATGTTTACTCATTAGCATTGAACCCTTTGCAAAACTGTGATTCAAAATTGAATTCTTCTTAATTGAAAATACCCCCAGTATGCTGGGAGAAAAAATGAAGGGGGGAAAATGGCAGCAGCACCACAATAGGCCAGTTAGCTCTGTGATAGTCAGAGGGGGTGGCTGCACTGAACTTGAATGTTATTCAGAATTCACAGCCGGACGATACGATGGAAAAAGCAGGTTTCTTTCAAGTTGTTCTGCACACTGGCATACATATAATTTAAATATTTAGCCACCAGTGTGCTGCTGCAGCGCGTAAGCCCACTAGCACCGTAGTGGATTAATCCTGTTCTCTGTACGACTTGCTGACTTTGACCTGTTTTATGCTCTGTGACTGAATAACACATAGCACTTTGCTTGGGGACAAAAAAAAAAAAAACACTAAACAAAACACAGTATGATCTCAACACACATTGGTTTCAATTAACTTTTAACCATTTGATTACACTAATTCTGGGCTGTAGTTAGCTATTGTAGAGCTGGCTGTGTTGATTTTGAAGTGAATACGCTGAAGCATAAAGCATATGCAGACTGAATTTTCACTACAGAATCTTCCCTCTCCATTTGTTTCATCCCTTATCTGCAAGTATTTTTGAAGAGGCTATCTTGATACTCATTGTTAAAAAAAGTCCTGCTGATTTCAAGCAATAAAAGACATTAGGATTTCACCCTGTATAATTTAGCATTTACTGAAGCTTAAGAGAGTGACACTATGGTATCGAAGTGTTGAAAAATGGCTTATACTAAAAGGTACAGAAAACTGCAATTACCAGATATCAGCACTAGAAGAATTCTAGTCGGTGAGGTTTTCCTATGCTACTTGCTGCTCTCCACTAGAGAAGACCTAACAGATCCTCACACAGGAACCTTGTTTTCATAATCTTGCACCTAGCAATCATTTTATAAGTTACATAAGGGAACTATTAATATAATGAAGCTTCATTTAATTGGAATCTGATGTAAAACAGTTTAAAATCATGGACCGCTCTACAAAAGGGAACCAGACAAGTGAGTGACATCTGTGTTGCAACTTTCAAAGGAAGCTCATCCTAGAACGAGTACGCAAGAGAAAGAAAAATAAAGAGACTCAGTTCTTACATAGCAAGCTTTAATCTCACGGTGCAGAGTTCAGTTCCACCCTGGTCAGGATCACTAACAGTCACTCTAATTTCAACCCTTTCTGGCTATCACTGAGCTCACCTGTACAGCTACTGGGCACTTCTCCATTGCAGAGTCACTGTCCAAGATCTTATCCATGTATGAGATTAAAAAAAAAAAAAAAAGAGCTAGGACAACAGATGCATACTCAAGGTGGTCTATGCTGATGATCAAAAAGAGCTATTCCTTTCAATAAACTTATGAGAACCACTACATTTCACATACAATAATCTTTATTCTGTGGCACCTTTGCAAAGAATTCACGGCCAAATTTTCAAGGTCAGTAAACTAAACTCTGGCACCTGTATTTATTCGCCACGTGGCCCAGTGCTTCCTAGAGTGCTCTAAGCTCCCACTGAACTATGGAGGAACTGCAAGTGCTAGAAACATCTCTCAGGTTATGAGCTCTTTTGTACATCCCTTTTGAAAAATACGGCTTTCCCTATTGTCAGAATATCAATGTCTAAATCAAGAAAAAGGCCCTTCCAAGTCTAAAATCTTCATTCCTGCCAGATGTGCTCTTTTGCTATAGTCATGCGCATCTCCCCATCTGGGAACCTGCGGACAATGTGTTTTCTGTTACCAAGTCCTGTATGAAATTTAACATACGTTAAGGAGTTTTAACACGGAAAAGTGTGTTTTTTAAAAAATATTTATTCAGAAGAAGTCAGCATGCTGTGGACCACTGAAATTTTACACTTCATCAGCCTTAGTGTTGTAGTTACTGCTGTAAAGCATTTCTCTCCCACTAAAATTTCCCAGGTGATGGTATTTTGCAAGAAGATTTTCATATGCAGCCCACTCCTCTCAAACCATTTTGTCACAGCACACTGACTACTCTGAGGAGAGGGCAGAGCAAAGCTGATCACAGCTTTGCTCAGTCCAGCATTCAGCCTAGCCTGTTTATGGAGACAGTGATAAGAATGGGTCATTTTGCCATTTCACCCTTAGGCAGTTGCCGTCGCTGGAGATTTTTAACATCCTCCCTCCCCATAACTGTCACATGAGATGAAGTGGGATGACACAGGACAATATGGCTTGATGTTCTTCTACCAATCAATAGCCTCAAAAGTCTGTGCAGAAGTCATCTGACCAGAGAGTCACTGCTGTGTAGGAGGCGCGCAGAGAGTGCCAAATAGCAGATGCTTATTGAAGATTCTAATGATTTTAGCTAGAGAATGGATCCCCAGGTCCCTTAATTCTGCAGACTCTTCTTTTAGAAAATAGCAATAAATAAATCTTACGCTTTCCCTCTGTTCAAACTTATCTTTAGGGCTTTTCTGCCTCCCCGTGACATAAAATGATATGGTTCCACAATGCAAAACAAAAAACACATTATCTGCCCTCCTGCATCCAGGACACACTTGCTCAGTCCAGAACTATTTTGTCACATCAGTAAAATTAGTAACCTCAGGTGAACAAAGCATTAATACTTTGTCCATCTGAGCTGGCTGTATATCTCACCTACTGCCTATAGGAAAAAATACAGACATTTGTGTAACAGAAGGAAAACTTGAAAATACAATATACTACTACCCTAATCTAAATTATACCTAAAGCATAAATAACATAGGGATATATTTGTGCTATTTTAAATGATTTCTCTGCAGTAAATGGCAATGCTCTTCTGAAAGGGAGGTACACAGCCTACAACAATCCTCTCATTCAGAGCCCAGTGACTCACTTGGTTGACTCAGATAGTTGCTGAGATTGCATAAAGATACACGGTTGAAGAAAATGATAGAAGTAAATTTTCAATGAAAACATAACCTTTTCCATCTTGCTATAAATTCTGTCCCTAGCATAAATCAGTATCAGTTACATGCATTAAAACACCAGCTTCCCAATTGGGAACCCAATGCCCTCCCCCTTTCACATTTTAAAGGACGTGGCACTATGGAGAAAGAGCAATAATTTCCTGAAGATTCACGAGCAAGGTAATTTGACATACCTGATGCTGCCTAAGTTTAACTTACTATAAATAAAAGGGAAAGACTATGTCTACGCTGCTGTGTGTGTGGTGCCGAGACATTCGGAAGAGTCAGATGCTGTGGGCATCCAGTTCATATGCTCTGAAGGATCACGTTTCGCTGGGATGCTTGGCAACAGAAGTTTGCAAATGTTGTACAGTATTTGGAAAGAGCCTGGAGTCACTGCAAACATTTGAGAAGGTGACACTAATGCCTTTAAAGGGCTTCTTGTCTTAGCAAGGGTATTTCTTATCATTTATATAGTAAAACCATTCTTTGGATGTCAGCAGAATGGACTGACTGTTGGCTGAAGACTGACTTTGAGGACTGCCTTGGTTTGGATTAGATCCAATCTAGTCCGTGGTAGGGGGAGGTGGGGGGGAGGGGGGGATTGCACCAAGTTGCTTAATTAATCTGGATGCTTTGTTCATTATACCTTGAACTTCCTCAGAGGACAGGAACAAACTAGCTTGCTCAGAGTAAAGTGAGTATAACATCAACGAATAAGCAAAAGTGGGGGATGATTATTTAGAGTGGTGAGCCTGTATTTGAACAAACAAAAATGCGAGGCAAAAACTTCTTTGGAGGGTGTGAATTGTGAAAAGTGTGCACATAAGAATGTGCAAACATCTGCACGTGCACATGTGTAGAGATACACATTATGACCCACTAACTATGGTAAAGAATGAAGCAGAACCCTTCAAACTCCTTTTTTGCCCTCAGAGGCAGTCAGATGTGGCAATGTCCAGACAGGGTGTTTCAACAGCACAGGCCCCGTACCTCTGTCTCAAATGGCTATGCAAGTTCTACTGCAAAAGAATGGGGCTGCTGGAAAGCCAAAGTTATCATTTTTTCTGTTTATCAGAGAGGAATGTTTCCTATGGGAAGCATGCTTCAAATCCCCCACAGACACCATGGAAGCTAGGAAGTGGCTGACAAAGCCTCTGTGATCAGCAAAGATTTAGGCGATCCACTCTTTTCAGGGCCGAAAGCTTTGTTTGGGAAGGACGAGTGATTTTCCCTTCAGAAGAAACAGGAGAGAGGGGACAGCTGCAAAAGGGAGGTTCCTGGAATTCCCATTCACCTGCATGAGTAATTCCCACATATTAAATCATCTGGCCATCATCCAGCAAAGCCCAGAGCTCTTTTTCTCTAGTGCACTGTGTCAGTGAAAGGACAACTCTGCTCTGGAAAGCCACCATCAGTCCGCCTGAAATCGCACCCATCCAGGAGCACTGTGTCAAGTGTACATAGATGACTGAGGGATACCAGTACACGGGCCACCAACGACCAAATGTCCCCATGGTTTCTGATATCAGTTAATGAATCCAGTACTGCAGTGAGTGATGATATCCACTTTACAAAAGTCACTGTTGTGACACTGTACTTTTGAGAACAAATGGACAGAGAAAGAAGAAGCACAGTTTGCCCTTTACCTAAAAACAGGCAGTCCAGATTAGGGGTGAGGCAGATTACGAAGTAGCATGCCCCTAATGTTGCACTGATCTTCCCATCTATACTTGTGCTAGACTAGCAGTGGCTAGAGATATCAATTAACCACCAAAAAACTTGGAAAAAAAAAAAAACAAGCAAGGAAACCCTCTAGTGCATATATCTCAAAATAAGTTTAACTGAGGAGATTTTTTTCAAAAATACAAAATAACCTGTCACCTCATGCTGCACTGTCACCCTAAAAATGCATACACAGAGGGCTTTTCAAAACCAGTTTCAGCCTAAAACTATTCCCTTCATGGCAGTGCACAATGCGAAGACTGTGGATATCCTGCCAGCAGCTATAAAACACCCGTTCCTCTGCAGTAATCTAAAGTATCAGCAGATTTGGGAGGATGCGAGATCTCTTAGCTCCCACTATTCCTCTCAAAAAGCTTCTGCTGAAGACCTAATGAACATGAACAGAAGATACAGTATGGACTACAACGGTAGCCCAAATGCATCCTTCTCTGTTGTATGAATCTTCCTTTACACAGTGTGTCTTGTGCCTAAATGTGAGAATTAAACTAACAGCATGATTGGATTTCTTGGTTGACAAACCAAGACAATGAAGGGATTTTGGGCATGTTACATACGCCTTCCTTCTATTTCTTTTTCTGAGGTTGTGTGGGTTTCAGACAGGCAGATGTCAAACACCAGCTGAGCAACACAGACACAAAAGGACCACTGCCAGTTTCATAAAAAACTAGCTGCTGCGTATGAATCCCAAGCCCTTCCTCTAGATTCTGAAACATTTTTGCTCAGAGTGTGACCCTGTTACTTTTTGTCAGCTTGCTTAACACATTTCACATTTCCTCAAGAACACTGTGCTAACAACATATTAGATAGGGTGGTTTCATCGCGGGGGCCAGATTCTGCCCACTTTGCTCTGTGAGTTTCCCCTTGGAGACTGCATTAGAACCTTCTTGTTGCTATCTTGGTCAAATTACAAAGTCACTGAAAAACATCACAGCTGGAGCGGTAGGAAACTACCAAGTCACGATCATTCTTCTTCAGGGCTGACAATTACTGTCAATTCCCTTAAAATTTGTGAGTAAGGTCCTTTCAAAATATTTGCATAACTGAAGTCAGTAAAATTAATTTTGATCATATACTGGTGTAAATCCATTGACTTCACTGGAGTTGCTCCCGATTTACAGTGAAAAGAGCCAGGACAAGCATTCCTTTCTTCCCTTTTTTTCTCTTCCCTCACTTTTTTTCCCCCCGCTGTAAACATTGATCTTACCCAGAATGTGAAATGATGAATTTTCCTCTATCTGCCCCAGGGTTGGTTGATTTTACTATTTTCAGAGAAGTAGCTTTTAAAGTTATGAATAGTGCCTCTTTGCCTGCAGTAGCCCCCCTTACATTTTCACTGAAACTAGGACGATTTGAGAGAAACCTAAAAAATGTGCTTGCCAGGGAAAGCATCATCCCCCCAGCTGCAGACGCTGCCCTGCATTCCAGTTACACCTGAAGTGCCTCTTGTTTAACAAAGGTCACACACCACTGACTGCTGAAGGACACATTTAATTCAGATCCTTAAGTGTAAGACATAAATAGAGAAAGTTCTGTATTGCAGATAAGTTGTAGTCATAGCGTAGAAATCTATAGCACAGAACTTTCTACCTACAAATAATTTCAAAAATAGCATTCTGCACAGAGAAATAGTCTTTTTATACATTTAGAACTGGGAAAAAAAATGCTATGCTATTGGGGGTTTACAAAACTTGCATAAGATTATTGAACCTTCTCTTTCTGTCTTTCAGGCTTCCACTTATCCCAGTGCTGAATTTTCCTACTTACTGAAGCCTTTGCTCTACCGTATTATTTTTATGCTTATATATTTCTACAGTGCTGATCATCGTAGTATCTGACACTGATGAAGGCAGTGTTACATGTTTTTCTTCCTCAGAAGCTTGGGATATTGCTACTTTTCTGAACTTTCTTTACCTACACTTTTTTTTTTATTAACACCCTTGGGTTTTTTTCCATCTCTCCTCCATCCCCTAACTCCTTTTGCCTTCCTTGCCAGTGTGCCATGAGTGGTTTGTGACCCTGACATGAGAGTTCAGTAGAGAACTCTGAAGAGGTTTTGAAATGAATCAAAACACATTTGTCCAGCCTCAGTTCCAATATTAACTACATACATTGAATGAACACTGCCTTTTGCTTTTAATGCAAGAACAATCACCTTAGGAAACTCTTCTTTTACAAGAGATGAAAACATTCCCTGAGGTTGCTTTGCTGTTTTTAAAAAGTGATATTTAACATTGTTACAAGCAATTTGTTGTTTAAAAGAACTGATTAGCACAGTTGTTGTCCATCACAGTACGCTACACTCCCAGTGTTAAAACATTAGTCAAGTGCTATCCTATAACCATTAAACTACCTTCAGTTTCAATCAGTTTTCTAACACAGCCTGATTAACAAAGTTCTGTTTACCCATATGGGATAAGGTGACTGACCAGATGTTCTGATTTTAAAAGATCTGTTGGTGTCCCAGTGATTTCCGCTGGGACATTGAATTGTCCCAGATTTTCCTGCTGAGAGCTTGAGCAGCACAAAAGTTGCTTGCAAGGTAAAGCCCCTTTAGCCACTAAGGAGTTTGGAAAGAAGGATTAAGAGAGGATCCCCCTCCAAGAGTTGAAGATTCATCCTCTGTGGCTCAGATTAATACACGAGTTTTTATAAATTACTGTGCTGGTGTCCTTTGCCAGAGAGCTACAGAAAAAAGGGAAATTAGACAGAAAGCAGCCTGGAGTAACTTGAGGAAAACAGACTGCTTTTCCCTGCTGTAGATCTATTGCTCATGCTATATGCAGAACTCCGAGGAATTCTTGGTATACTTTGTTCCATGGTGATTTCTGTGTCTGTGTGTATATAAGGGGTAAAAGAGGAGGGGAAGGGGGAAGGAAAAAGAGAGAGAGGGAGAAAAAGGGAGAGAGGAAATCCTCTTTGTCCTGTGAAGTGCATCACACAGACCTCCTGTGTTGTAATGTAAAACCGCCAGGGTGGCTAGAATGACCATATGCTGTGAATGTGAGTGCTGTGCCTGTTTAAATGTAAATTCCCCCTTTATCAGAATAAAAGAATATCTGTTTAATATGGAATGAAGGCAATTTGGCAGGATCTGCACTACTTCAGGTAAGCCAGAATAAACAGTAACATTGATTAAAATGAGCCCCCTATTCTGCACCTGTCGTGTTCACCTCCTTTGCCACAAAGGCCCCACTTGTTTATTTACCTGTAGAGCTGTTGTTATAATATTTTGCTTTCTAAAGAGATTTGGAAGCCACCTGCCATACCTTTGGCATTTCTTTAACAACAAAGCACTCCAGGCTCAAGTGCGGGAGCCCATTGTTCTGCTCCGCAGCATGGAAAAGAAGATGAATCCAGAAGCACAGGATCCAAACAGAAATTATTATTGATTTAATCACATAATCAGCAGCAAACACTTCAGGCTAAGATAGCAAATCCATAACAGCCTGCCCACATAACCACCCTTACAAATTTACCAGCAAACCACTGCGCACACTTAGCAAACAAGAAGAGCAAGGGTCACCTTCACTTGGCGGCAAAATATTGACATTCCTAAAGCTTAAATATGTTTTGAGTTAAGTGTTATCAATCAGTGATAAGAGTTGAATGTCTGTTAAACATAACTACATTGGCAGAAGGATTATAGAATGCTTTCTTGCCATAATCTAGAAGCATCTTTCAGACAAAACTCTGCTTGAAATCAATTGTGCACAAGGAGCTGCCTGCTGAGACCCATTCAGTGTCATACAAAAGAAGAGAGAGTCTCCCTGTGATCTTTAACCATAACCGGTTATCTAATGAGACCAGGGCTTTAATTTCTTTTCACATCAAACACAGAATCAATGCTCTGGATTCAACAATGTGTGTAAACAGGCCGTGAAGTCATCCCTTCAGATGGCAGCCAATTCAGCCTTCCAAGCCCCCTGGCATATTTATAGCAGTGAATCCCCCTTTAGTTCCAGGTAACTGCTCCCATCAGGTTGCTCCTGGCTCCTTCCTGGCGGATGGCAAGGCTGGCTCACAATTGACAGACGCCTCCGACTGGAGGAGTAAAACTTTGGGAGGTGACTTTAATAGGAACGCTGGTGGGGGGAGAAAAAGAAGAAAAAAGTATTTTCAAGCTTTTTTTCTAACCACTTAAATTCTGTCTAGGGTTTAATAATTCGTACAAGGCAGATAGTACCACAGTCCATGTGCCTTTAATACCTCACCATGAACAAGCTAGATTCTGCTCTCACTCAGACAAATACAAAACCGGAGTAACATCACTACAGTTTACTTTAAAATTACACTGTCATAACAGGTGACAACTTGGTGCTAAGAGCAAGTGTTGGCTGAGAAAGCACAGGGACATTCCAGAGAGGATTAAAATGAGCCTCAGCAAACTGATTCATTCAGCCCTTGTCATGCCCTGGGTTACTTACAAAGTGGGCTTTCTGTTTTAAAAGAGGACATTTTGTAACATCAGTGGTTGTTCTTAAAGATTCTGAAATTTTATTTTGCACATAGCAGAACTGAGAGCATGAAGACAGCTCCTCTGGAAAGGACATGCCCTAAATTTTATGCTGTTGATACCCAGTGTCCTTACTGAGAGCTTCACTACGGTGTTCGGCTGTGCCCACCCTGTTACCCAGGTTTGTTACAGCAGGAGACGCTGACATCACCATGCTTTATTCTGGCTACCTCAAGTGCTCCTATTGCAGAAGCTGAGACACCATAAGCTTCAGCCACAGGTGGGGGGCTTGGTCTGAACCTAGCTCAGCTATGTCTCAGTGAGCTGCAGCTGCCACTCAGGACCACAGGAAAGCTCATCTGCCTTTGTAATGTCATGGAATAAGTCTGAGGTGCTCCATGATGTAAAAAGCATGCCAAAAAAAAAAAAAAAAACCAGTAACAAAACATTTGATTGCATTTGACTGAATGTAGGAGCCTACAAGGGAAGGCAGAGACTGGAAGTTTCTATACATAGCAGAAGTATATTGGGATGAATTATGGCTTAGCTATCTCAACAAAGCCTGTCTTGCAGGCTCCAAACTGGGTCAAGTTTACGGACTATTTAGCACTTAAAAGAGAGATGTTCTTCAAACAAACTGCTATTATATTGAGAGCTGTTTTGAACTTCTCTGGGCTCTGACTGCTAAAACTGATTTGAGGGTCCAAATTTTTTATTCCATACTGGAAAACATCAGGCAATGGGCAGAGATTAAAAGAGGAATGAGATCACAGTTTTCCTCTTGCCCAGTGGCTTTTCTCCCTACTCTAAGTTGCTTCAACTACACAGAGGCTTCAGGATGGGTAGGAGAGGAATCCAAGCTGTCAAATGTGGAACTATTTTGAATAAAGAGGGGCCAGGAAGCAGCAATACCAGTCGCAAGCACTGAAATAAGCAGAGGAGTTGCTGCTGATAGGCCTGGATCCCAGGGGAGAGGCACCTCAAAGGTCCTGAGGGAAAGGACAGAGTCAAGTGGAAGATTTATAGGGCTGGCAGGACAAGATAAGCAGCAGGAGCAGCCACATCAATGCCTTGATGGACATGTGAGCAAACACTGGAGAAGAGGGAACTGAACTGACCAATAAAGAATGACACAGAAGACCAAGAAGAAACCCCCAAACCTCACATATAACAAACTTCTCAGAATGGCTATGTAGACATGGATAAAGAAAAGCAGAAATCATTTCAGTAGGGCTATAAAAACAACAACAAAAAGTTTGTATCTCCTCACAATCTATTGGGGGGGGGGGATGGCAGGGGAGGGAAAGGAGATTGTAATATGATGGTCTGCTACATTTTTAGCATGCCATCAACGAATGATCTAGAATTTTTCCTCAAACCCCTCCCATCAAACTTCTTCCAAAACTGAACTGAACAAGGCCCCAAGCAACAACATGATTTAACTTTAACTTTACATCTGCTTTGGGCATGAGGCTGGAGTAGAGGACTTCCAGAGGTACCTTCCAACTCTAAATATTTTATAAATCTATGATTCTTCCCACACAAAATAGTGACTCAAACAAGGAGGATTCTGCCTGCTGGAAGGATGACATAATACCAACTACAGGGAAATAGAGCTGAACTTTTTTGCAGAGCTTTAAGGCTATCATTCAGGAAAACATTTACCTGTATGTGCGGAACTTTAAGTGTATCAATGAAGGAAGATGGCATTAAGCACGTGCTTCAGCATGTCCTACAGTAGTTTGCTGAATTGGTGTCTAAATACATAACTAATGAGGAGATGTAGAATAGGGACATTTTTATTATCAGATGACCTTAGGAGAAGCTCCATGGTGCCAAAAGCCTGAAAGAGGAATTGAGTAAGGGGAAAAAAAAGAAAGAAAAAGAACTAGAATATATTTAAGAGCAGAGCAACAAGTTCTTTTCCCTGGATTTGTAGCTCCGTAAGGAATAATCATTATGTTGGAAAACTTAAAAATGTTCCCATGAGTTATTTCAGAAAAGAAGCTCAAGGCTCCTTTATGTATATCTAAAATGCCTCCTGGTAGATTTTTACAGTAAGACTCTCAAAATCCAAAGATGAAGCATATTGGATATTGATATTGGATTACAGAAATAACACTTTATATTATAACAGACTGTTTTTCTATACATTCATTTCATTAAAAAAATCTTTTATATTGATTCTCTAATTAACACTAACAACCATAAAGACAATTACAAATACAGACATAAATCAAATAGATACTGTATAAATACTCGAACTTAATTTAGCTTGCCCATAGAAATTATTATGCAAGAATACCTGACACGACATACACCCAAGTAATGAAGAATCTGAAAGACAGTTATCGGAAGAGAATAATGATACTAAAAAAAGAAATTTTAATCCAAACACAAACATACCAAATACCAGTAAACTGACATAATATTATGAAGGCCAAGCTTGATTATCTGAATATACAACTCGAAATTCATTCTTAGGCATATTAATATGTTTGATTTTTCAGAGGTGCTAATCATTTATAATCCCATTGATAAGAGAGGATCAAGCCTTAACTACACAAATCCAGCACAAAAAATAACACTAAATAATCCTGTTCATGGGATAAATAAATACAGTTACTGAAAAGTTTAAGTAATATGATATTAGGTATTTTGTCTCCCACTAGTGAGTCTATGTTTTAGCAAACTGCTGCAATCTGATTTCATTTCCAGCATTCAATTATGTCATGTGAGAAACGCCTTTGAAGAAGTCAACATTAACATTTTCTCTCTTAGTTCAAGAGACTTCTTTCCCTCATTTAAAGAAGATGGAAGAAAATACAGTTAACAGTAAATCAATGTATTAAGGCTAAACTATTATTTTAAGAAACTTTTTCTTACATTATTGGTAAAAAATGTCATTCAATTACACATGGAATAATCCGGTGGTTGTTTCACTTGGGACTCTTACCTTTAAGGATATATTATTATAGCATGTCATTAAATGGTATTTACTAATTTGCAATTAATTTTACTTAACAATTATTTTTATTATTATTTTAGCTTTCTCAATTACCATACTATTTATGCTGAGAAAGAATACATACTGGTCCAAAATCAAGAACATCAATACTTTAGGTTCTAATGCCAATTCCATTGTAAAGGTAAAACTTGTCAGACATCGGGCAAATCTGTAATTCCTATAGAAATCAGTTCACTTCTAGATGCTCCATGTTTTGCACATCATGCTGTAAGAGTATATTTATGATGCTGGCCTAAATTCCTTCAGTGTCTCCAGCTTTGTCATATCCCAAATGGAAAAATGGCAGCCTAGAGTCAGCCTGCAGGCAACATTTATTATAGTTAGTCCAAATTCTGTCTGAAAATGGCTCTTAATGTTTGTTTCAGTTTTCACTGCTGTAAAATAAGCCTATTTAAATGGGAGGCTGGAAGAATAGTAGTTACACCACTTTAGAGAATAGGGACCGTGTGTATGAGCCCCACTTCTGCAAACTAACCCACTTGGGACTGGGTGCTTCATTAAAATCTGAAAAACGCTGGAACAGAAATTTTGAATAGTGAATGATGGTTCCAGTGGATGCTATCAGAATACAATATAAAATAAATGTAAGAATATCCTTCAGCTTGGTCATCATCCCACTAATGAATTTAGTTTGAGTTGATATGTCCAGGAACAGGATTCTAGGCAAGACTCACAATATTTTGGGGGGCTTCTTATACTAGGAAGTATTTTGGGATACTGGGAAGAGATTTGGGAGATTGGATTAGTGCTATCTCTATAAATCTGCCAGCAGATAACCACAGGTTAAAGGCCTGCTGTTGCCTGTCATACTCACACTTTTACCACTAAGTATGCCAGTAGAATACATGAAACAGATGGTCAGTTGGAGGTATATGAAACCAAAACCATTAGAAGTTAGCAAAAACATATTTAAAACAGCAAATCAGGATCTTAAAAAAAAAAAAAAAAAAAAAAGTTGGCATGATAACCAACATAAACCCATTCTACAAAATGTTCTCTAATGCATGCGTTTAGTAAATTAATAAGATTTTCATTTAAACAGATTTGTCTACAATTCAATCTACGTTTAGAAATAGGTCGGGAAGACTTTTTTCCCCTCTTACATTTGCCAAAATTGATGAAAAAAGGGTCTCCCAAAACTTTCAGATCTGGAGGTCTGCTCACACAGGACATGACATCTTTTGGGAATGTAGAAAGACCTAAAGAAAGCCATCTCACAATACTGAAAGAAGTGGCTATACCATCACCATGGCAGGTGTCTGTGATAAACTAGGATAAATTGCCCATTTTGCCTATTTTGATCAACCCTCCAGCCTTCCTTAACTCCACAGTTAAACAAAATAAACTAAACCAAAAACTCTAAAGGTGGTTTATCATGCAAAACTAACAAAAGAAAGAACATTTGGTGTTAACAGTTCAGGCTATTTTAGAGTGACAAATCAAAGAAACCGACAATGACTTTTTAAAAAGTCATCAGGAAGCACTGGAACACCTCTGGTAACACCCTTGGTGCTACTGAAAAAAACCAACAAATAGCCCAAATGACTTTGTTTTTCCTTTATCATTTAAAAACTCTTCATTCCCAAGCTTCTCTGTGAGAATTAAAAAAGTCTAAAGCAAACAAAAGCCTAAACCTTGAGGGATGCATAGCATTTGCCATTTTAGAAACCTATTTCACTGACATACTGCTGTGGCATAACTGAGCCTTGAATTGGTTATGCTACTAGTTTAAGAAATGAAGCATCAAGAAAATTTTGAAAAACACCAGTTAAAATGGTAGTGAGAAGGCTTCAAAAAAAAAAAAAAAAAAAACAAAAAAAAAGATATTATATAAAGGTTCAATACATTCTGTAACTCCTTAAAATGTGAAATGGGACTAGGGAAATTAAAATCTATTGCAGTTTAGCATCAAAGGGTTAGAATTTGACTTCTGATCTATATTATGTCCATGGGTGTTAGTAAGGTGTATTAAAATTTATTAAAAGTGATCTGAAGCATTTTCTTTTAAAAGGCTTATGAGACCTCTGGGACTAAAGGATACTATCATTACTAATTTTATCAGTAATGCTCCAACAGTCTTTGTACACCAACCTTTGACAGTACATAAATAAAGAGAAATGAATACAATTAGCTCTGCTTTGGTTTTGCAAAGTGAGTAGAAGTAGTTAGTGCTGGTGAATTCATTTATAGTGAATAATTTGATTCATTTAGCCTTCTAGTTTGCTTATAAATTGTTCTCAGATGGACATTCATATTTATGGAATTGTTTCTTATTCAAACTTGTTCAGCAAAAATTTTACTCAAATGTTCCACCTATGGTTTATGAACCACACCTGTCAGCTCTGCCTTGGGTACTATTTGCCTTTGGTGACTTAGGGACATCGTATGGGATTGGTCACATGAAACATGATATTTCTTACACTTCCTAACTGGATGGTTGAAGCTAGATTTCAAAAATACTACTACCGACTTTGCTAAAGCTTTACACACATACTTGCAAGATTTTCACACCTCGAGAGAAATTCTTGGAACAAAACAATGTCCAAGTGTTCATGCAGAACAGAATTAAAGAGGTAATGACTACTGACAGGAACAAATCTGTGTATTTTATTCTAACAATTGTTTGCAGTTTTGGGGGGGGTTGCAATATTCACTCAGCTGTAGTACACAGGGATATGGCACACTCCTTGTATTGGCAAGACAGAGAGCTGAGGGAAAGAAGCTTATCTGTCTCTAAAAACATTTTAGGATCCTCAGCTAGTAACAAGCTCAATCCAGACAGGTGCTGAATGCTTCTTATGAGATACCAAGCATAACACTTACTGGCTTCCTCTGAAGCTGCAGGTACTCAGTACCTTTTAGGAGACACTTCATGGCAGCTTGCTTTCTATTCACATTAACAAACACTTCTTGATTGTAAGAATGTTTCCAGAATGTGAATAGCTTGTAAATACTTGCTGAAAGATGTGTGTTAACACAAAGGTTTCCAGGCCCATGGGAGTAGTGGCTTCTTAGCAATATGCAGGATTAGACCTTAGCACCACTCATTTTTGCAGAGGTTTACAAACACTGATACAGTGAATATATCCTCCATGAAGTGGACCAGAGGATTATTTAACAGCTTTAATCCACAAACAACATTTTTTGGAGTCATTCTGAGACAGGAAGTTGAGATCTGCATATGAACTCCTCCACGACTTATAGGGATTCGACTATGAGGTGTAAGCATGCACTAGTGTCTCTGTATTCTTATCATCGATGTTGTCTACGTCAGCTTAACAGATTTGAGAGAAGTCTAGCATCACTTTGTTTAGCTCCAAGGAAGGAAAAAAAGTGATCTGTGCACATTAGACATCACACTGGTGGGACAGAGATGGAAAAAAAAAAAGAAGATGGCTAGAAACTGCTAGATGATATATAAAGGTAAGCCTGTTTCTAATATTTCTGTATTAAAAGAGCAGATTCTTCTTCAAATATACCTATTGAATTAATTTAATTTCATTTGTAAAAATGTAGCTCTCCCTGAAATTGTCAGTGATATGATAAAGCTAATTAAGACATGCATGGTGTTAACAGTTTCATTAGAGGAGATAATATTGCACAAGAAAAATAAGAAATCATTATGATGAATGCCTCAACATTACATTACATGTTAATGAAGTGTAAATGATCTAATTATTTTTGAAAGAATACAGATTCGATTAAACTGTCGGAATTAAATTGGAAAGGACAGCCTATTGTACTTTTTATGTACAGACAAGTTAGCGTTAATTAGGCACAATCTACAGGAACAAATGAGGCACAACCCTCAGTGAACAATCATGTATCCGTTGCTCAAGGCAGGTTTCATAAAGAAATATATTAGGGGAAAAATTGTAAGTCAATTAAATACAGTGCTTTAGCAGTGGGAGGGAAAATGAGCAAAATCTCTGTTCCCTCCCCCTACATTTTGAGTGTTTATAATGCAATCACTCTGCCAGTTCTGCTCCATCACTAATTTCATCAATACTAATTTTGCTGATGAGACATTTTGATTGGTTTGCTGTCTTCTTTCCACAAATGACTTTCTGGAGGCAGCCTGAATTTTGGCTAGAATTCTTTTTATTTGGACTCTGCTCTCTGCTCTGACCTAAGGTAAGATAAGAATAAAAATGATGCTAAATGGCCACTTAGGTGAGGAGGAAGACATTACTCAACAACTTGACCTCATTTGGCTATTTCTAAGAGAGAAATAGTTGGCATGCGAACTTAAGCGATCTGAATATATCGTTCCTTTTTGGCACATGATCAACAGCCATGGGCAAAATATGCAGCAAAATGTTGACCTGAACTGTCACTCAGGGCCCAAATCAAACCCCAGTTTCTTTCTACTACTTGCCATTTTCTCCATTTCAAGAGCCTGGACAGGCCCTCAGGCCACTGGAAACGTGGTGTAAAAATGATTTTTGGGGAAAAAAAAATTTTACTTGGTTAGTTAAAGCTGACTCAACAGATCTGGAGAATTCAGATGATATCAGAGAACTTTCTGGAAATCTGGGTGTCTTATTTGAATGATATTGAACTTCGAGGTTTTCTAGCCTTGCACAATTTAGGAGGAAAAGCACATAAACCTCCTACTCACTCATCTGGTTAAGTGAGGGGGGGGAAAAATCTATTGATATTTTTGTCAAATCTACTGGTATTTTTGTCAGTTAACTACCCACCACAAATCCAGCCCACCCCCACAGAGCCTAAGCCTGTAAGGCAAAGCCAAGCCAGTCCTCAGCACATATAAATCTAATGCCACTATATTTATTGTTATCAGCACAACTTGTTTGTAGGGCATTTGTAGCATATCGACCGCAATTTTGTCAGTGTGCAGGAAAGAAATCATAACCCTTCCCATCCCTCTTCTCCACACACTCCCCCCCCCCCGCTTTTTTTTTTTTTTTTTTTAAATAGGCCACTTTTCCCCCCACTTTCACAGAAGGTGGATCTCAGTGCAAGAGAAAGTAACCTACGTAACTCTTATCTGTTGTTTTTCCTACATATTCTTACATTTAGGTATAACATTTTTTAATCCTTTAGAGAGTGGGGCCTAAGACACAAACCTTGCCATGCTTAGCTCCGAACTCATTTCACTAACCTCTGCAAGTTGCTTCACAGTTTCAGGCCTACCGAAGAACATACCATGAAAAAAGAAAGTCTGGAGCCACCTCCTTTTCTCCCTAAATGATGTTAAACAACAACATGAGAGAGGCTGTGGTGGGTTAGACTGAAGGCCCAGCAAGCACAGTATCCCGTCTCTAACGGCGGCCAAAAGCAGCCGCTGGGGAAGAATGCAAACCTAAGGCAAATACACAGGGCACTCATCTGTTTCTCCCCTCCATTTCCCAGCTCACAACCATTTGAAGCTTTGAGGACTACTTAGTACCTGAAATTTCTACTGGTTCAGGAATCTTTGGTGGATTGCTCTTCCTTTCCAGCTTGTCTTTCTGACCCTGAATCTATCCACCCAGCACGCACATCCTGCTGTGCCAAGCAGCTCCACAGCTTTACTGAACCACGCTCTTGACACTCAGACGCACAGACTCAGCTGCTATATACTAACAATTCCTTTGTGTCAAAGGTTATTAAAAATAATTTTCTCTCCCAAACTTGTATAACACAAATGAGGTATGATGCATTACAAAGTGGTTTTGGAACTTCACTTCAGAGTTGTACATAAACCCTATTAAACAGCAAAAGAAATTATTATTCTGTTTCCTGATTTTTCAGTTGGATCTCCCTGCTGGGAAAAGACCAAATCCTTCTTCCTTTTTGCCTTTTCCCAGCTCAGGCTACCAAAAGAGCACTGGACAGACACTGTTCAGCTGAATAGCTGTAGCACCTACATCTATTTTGCCTGGAGATGGCAAGTCCCACCACTTGCTCACAGACAGCTGTGCAGACGTGGGCTGGAAGCAGGGGCCCAGGGAGCTGGTAGATGGGCTGTCCAGGGCCTGCAAGAAGCAGACCTGTAAATATATGTGCTACAGAAGCAGAGCATCGTGCGGGCTCAGACGGACTGCTCCCAGGCTGTCATGTGGATGAGTGGCAAAGCACACCAATGTGCTGAGAAGTCTTTCTGAGCAGCCCAGTTGCAGCATGTGGCTCTGGCTGTGCTTGCTCTGTCAAGGTTAGGATTCTCCACCTCACTGCATAAACAGAAGCAGAATTAATCTTGCTGCGGAGTGAAAATACTATGACATTATTGACTTTTTCCATCCGTATTTAGTTATTCTATAAAATACTTCAGAACCTAAAAGCTCAATCATGGATGAAAACTACAGACTGGGTAGCAGAAATCTTTATTGGAACCCTCAGCGCTAGTATATGTAATCTGTGCCATAAAATACGGTATTTTGCCAGTAGCTTATAAACACATTAAATATTCTCTTGTTCCCCCCCAGCAGATTCATAGGATAATCAATTTCAGGTAATATTTATTAATCTTATGTGCTACATATTCACAACTCAGCTTTTTCAAATTTCTTTTGCCCATAATTATTTATTCTCTCTGTTGTATATAACACAATAAAAAGCTATTCACACGTGTCATAAAATTTGATATGCAATAGTTAACAACTATATTATTTTCAACTCCTACCGAGTCCACCAAAAAGCTGTATTATCCGCTTTCACTAATAGCAGAATAAAATAGCACTGCAGAATTCAGATCAGGGGTTCAATTCTAGAATGCAATACTTCAAGAAGGATGAGCAATCTCAATGCAATTGGTGGCAACCAAGCAGCAAAATAAGGCTCAAATCCTGGATGCAAGGCAAACACCAGACAAGTGAGCCTTCCTCACACCGGTACTGAGATGACAAAAGGATCAGAGGAGTAAGACCAGGAGCTTGCTTACATTTGTTAGGAGTCAGGTGGATTTTCTCTAGTGTTTTTTTCTCTACAAGCTATCATTCAGAATTATACAGAACTAAAGAGATACTTCTGTGCATACAAAACTGTAAGCGATCATCTGCGTCACCTGCCTTTCAGACAATGACATCATACAGTCCTAAATGTCATCATAGGATCATGAAGGTTGATACTAAAAAAGTTTGATTCTTTGTACCCATTACTCTGATAGAATTCTGTTTCACAGTCTCATTCCTCTAATAATTATGCCACCTGCTAATTTCCATTGTAAATGTATTCATAAGTGGGATATGCCCACTGGTTGTATGTCAACATTATCTTTAAGCTTAAAGAACTCTTCCCCTACCGGTGTTCACCTTTCTGATCCATTTACAGAGACAATCATTTCCCTGCTCAGCTTTGTTTTGCCTGGCTAAACATAGTCAGCTTTTTCAGTTTCTTTCCATTAGCAGGAATCTCCACTCTCCCAATCACAAGGTTATCCTTCCCTGTGGAGGTTCCCCCCCAGAAAAGTGGGGCAGAGGGAGGAAATTCAGAGAAAAAAAAAAAAGAGAAAAAAAAAAAGAGCTATAAAAGGCACCTGACATGCGCACAGTGTGGATGTCTTTGTACCAACTGCTCCCATTGTGCCTTACCAGTTAATGCTGACATAGCCTAAGGCATCCAAACTTCATTTGAGGTAACACTTCCTAGGTTCCAGGTTTCCAGTTTTCCAAGCCCATTTCAATTTACCTTATTTCCCCCATTCCCCCAGCAAAAGGATGTCTAAGAGTTTAACTGAGGAAGGTCCTCAGATTCTGCTACAAAAGTCTTGATACTGTAAAAGTCATCATTCCTTTTCATATCTTAGCCTGAGTACTGAGTCACTGAGTACTACAGATTAGAAGGCAACTACAAAATCTGAGCAGAAGAACAGAGCAGTTTATAGCCCAGGGATTTTGGAATAAGTCAGGTTAAGTTAAACCTAGTATTACTTTAGTTCTTCCTTTGTTTTCTAACGGTCCTAATTATTGGAGTTGGAGTTGCTCTTGGGATCCTATATAAACTTTTATTCTATACAGAATACAATGCAGTGGCACATTTATTACCATAAAAATATGGCTGCAAGCAATTTAAAGCAGTTCAAAGACAATTTGGAAGCAGCAATGGATAACTTTAACATGGAGATCTTCAGAAAGTTGGGAAGTTTGACCAAATGCTCCAAGATGCAGGAAAACATCAGTGCCTAAACTACAGTACTCAAGGAGTGCAAAAGCATTCTCCTCAGATGAAGAGACACATAATAATTTCTACCAGTCTGGTACAGGATGAGTGAACAGTTTCCTGTGTATGTACCTATTATCAGCTATAGCTAGGACGATGGATAAGATGGGCAAATGTTCTATTCTGGTATGGAATCATGTCTTGTAATTTCAACACTGCATTAACATAACTAATTTAGCAATTTCAATTTAGTAGATTTTTTTTTCAGCTCTCAAACTAAATACTCTTTTCCTCTTATTTTTCCTTCTCCCACAGTGTCCTGATGTAAAACCAAAAAGCACAGAGATCGATTGCTGTCCCTTACTGGAAAGTCCTCACAGAAGTTTTGCATCATTCTCTCAGTGGATCTCCCCATTAGAAAAGCAATGATATTTATCATAGTACGCTGCCCATTCAGATTTCAATAACAATGGCTGATGTTCAAATCCACAGATGCTGCACCTATCATAAAAGGTTGGTTTGACATCTTGAGATTCTCCTGAGAGGCTAAAAGTATTTCAGGAAATCAAACAGGAAAAAACACATATTGACAGTTTTTTTCCTGCTGTCCTACTGTATTATGATGACAATGGTAATCAGTTTTATTGTCACAGTTACCTGAAGTATAATACAGGGTAACTGACCTACAAGAGAGCAGCTCAAGTAAGTAACAATTTTCAATTGTTATTTACTAATCCAATGATTATTTTACTATTTTATTACTTACTTTATCTTATTAATCCAACATGTTCACTGAATTCACTGAGTGAAACATAATATGCCAAGTATTTACTGTATAAATATGATGTTACATTAATATATAAAATACCAAAGAAACATTACTCAAAACTTTGCTGGCTAATCACACTTTTTTTTCCTTCTCACAATGTGAGGGAACAGCTTTCCATTTTGTAGTATTTTCTCCAGCAGCTTTTGAGAACATTTTTAGATTTGATACAAACAATTTAGCTAATAAATATAACCCCAACTTTTGCAAGTTTTCTGAGGGAGCATCATGTATTTAGAAGAACAGAAAATCATCTGCAAATAATCCAGAGACTTGGAACTTTGGTGGCATAGAAGAATGTTGTTTTAATACATAATAAGAGAAAAGGTATTTTTAGCTAAGTCGCTATTTATTTCCCTTCATAAATTCAGTATTTACTAGTATGGGAAAACACATGGTTTGGGATCACACCATATCTTAAACATTATGCACATGAAAATCAAGAGTATAATGCACGCTTGCAACAATAGCAACACTAAATCAGCAACATGTATGGCCATTTGAAGGGAGATGTGAATAGTCCTACATAATATTTTCATGTTGCTAAATAGAAATTCTGACAATTTAAGCTAAGAGAAGGAAAATATTCTTCTTTTAGAAACATCCAGGTAACTCTAGATATCAAATGATATTCACCAATGTAACAGAGATCTGATTACTTTTTTTTTCTAGGCCAGGCAGGAAGCATCATCATACAGTGCAACATACATTTTAAAGGGACTGAAAAGACCCCTAAAAGTCTACTCTCCCAGTATATTTAGACATATTGCTGAATTTGTCCTTTTTAATAGCAATTGAAATTGCAGGTCCTGATACACAGGTTTTAGCACCTGTTTAACCAGTAACTCATTGCATGAAATCAGGTCCTGCTAGGAACCCATCTATTCCCCTATGCTTAAGAATAGTATTATTAATTTAATAACACTACTCTGATTGCAAATGCGATCTGAGACTTCCCCATTGTCTGAAAAGTATTACAGTGAAACACTAAACCACACACAAATACACCACAAATAACACAGTCAAAAACCACATTTCTCTGAAAACGCATGAGATGTTTGTAAGCCTGCTTTAAACATATCTACACAAGCATCATGTTTTTTTCATCCTGAGTAACTTTTTTGTATCACTTGTTTATTCTAACACTTCCCATTAATGAAAAATGGAATCCATAAGCACCGCTGATTATGTAAACAGCAATGTCAGATACTTGATGCATTGTAATGTAATTGATTAAACCATATGAATAATTTGCCTGTAGTAGGCCGTAACAACCATCTCATTGGATGTGCATTAGTGTCCCAGTTCCTCCTCACTGTTTCTATTTTCTCTGCAGTAACAACACAGCCACGTTTTACAGGAAAACAACTTGATTTCCCTCCCACATTTGTCAAAACAACCAAACTCCTGCGGGCCCTTTGCTAGAATGGACAATTTCAGGAGCTATAGTGACAATGAATAAAAAGGTCAAAGTACTTGAGTGGATTTATGGTACATTAAGAGACTGCCGCAGCCATGGTTGTGGAATTAGGGCAGCCATTTAACTCAGCTACAGGGTCCAAGATCCCAAGGTGAACATTTTGTGGTGAGCTGCAAAGTGTCTACAAAATATCTCCACAATCCGCATGCTGTAATCTTTCTCAGCTTGGAGATTTCTAATGGGGTTAGCGGTACAACACTAATAAGATGATGGTCGTATGTGGTATGTACCTTGAATCCCTTGAGAGCTTTTTACTTACCTGTAAGACATTCTTGGAAGCTAAATTTTGAAAACCTCCATTGTGGTAATGATTCCCCATGAACTATGATTCTATTATATATACTCTATAAGCTTTTAATATAGCAGTCTCCACATAAATAGATTTTCTCAATGGAAAACAGATTTATTTTTAACTGTATGACTTTTTATACTGTAATTTGATAACTATAATGCCAATAGGTTAATCATATTGATGAAGTAGACCCAGAGAGACTGTATTTAACACCGCTTAGCCTGTGGAAAAGTAACCTGATTTACTGGGAACCTTTTCACCTTTAGTGGCAGGGGAATAACTGCTAGTTTGGCCCTGTGTTCAAACATAATTCCATAGGCTGGCATGTAACCCACAGGCAATATTACTACTGAAGGATTGATCTGAATTAACAAGCTCTAAAAAGGGGGAGGGGAAAGGTAGGAGAGAGACGGAGAAAGGGAGAGTGTGCGCTATTGCAGGCTGTTACATACTCGGTATTTTTCTCTCTATATAAAGTTCAAGTGTGTTATTTGGAGAAATTATTTCTTTTATGGAATCAACATCATTGTTAGCTTAAGTTTCCTAAAGTCAGTTAATGGATATCAGTACAGATTTTTTTTTTTTTTTTTTTAAAGACAAATGAAATCTTACTCAGTGCATACTTGTAGACTAACAATTTCCATTCCATTTCCAAGGGTGCAAGCAATTTGTTCTGTACCTTTGCCATGTATCTGCAGATCTTGCAAAGGTAAAACTGAGAAAGAAAAGGCAACCTTCACTGCATCAGTCCACCAAGTCTCTCTGAATGAAATCCCATAGAGCAGAAGTTGTCCTAAAGCCTGCACCACTTTTCCTGCGCTCACCAAACTACATGACAACAGGGCCTGAAACAGCAGAAAAATACCAGTCACTAGTTTACAGGAGTACCACTAATGGAAACAGCTGGTATGGAATGTCTGCCTCGCAGAAGGAAATCATCTCCCAAAATATACTTACTTTTCATTACCTAAGCTGCACTTCCTTTAGGATGCAGGCCATCTTTTTATCTTCCTGCTAGTACAGCACTTAACACCGAATTTTCAGGCATCACCAAAATACTTCAAAATACTTGAGTTTGTCAAATAATACTAAATAACCTGAAATGAAATCACAAGTCTGTTCTAGACGAAAAGAAACAAATTACTTTTCTAGTAAGGCATCTGATTACTTAAAAAAGAATGTTATTAAACTGTTTTTGTATCTCTTACTTGTCCCTTGTTAAAACAAAACAAAACAAGAACAAAACCAACAACCCCCCCCCATAATCAAGTTTAAGAGAGCACACCACCTCGGAATCCCTGTTCAGAGAGGCAGCAGTGGAGAGAAAAGGTGAACCTGCTAATACTAGTGAAACCTGGAACGTAGGTAGTGCAGTATCTGGAATGCAATTGTATGGTAGACGACATGGCTGGCTGCTTAGCCCATAGTGCTGTGATTTGCTCCAAGATTTTTAGAAGTAAGTAATTATACACCTGTCTTGTCCCATGCTGAACTCTACTTACCACAAGTTGCAATGCTTTAGTTATGGATTTACTAAGTATTCCAGGGGAGGGCAACCTGAATTGGAGCATGGTAGGAATAAAAGTAGTTACCTTTTTTTAAGCAGGTAGGCAAGCAATGGTTTACAGTGCTGAAGGATGGCTAAATGCCATAGCCAAAGTTTTGATTTACTTGCTTCTTTTATGTAGCCCTGAATTTCAGAGGGAGGCAATGGGCTTAATTTAGCCAAAGCAAGAGCACATGTTTGGGACTTTTGCAGCTCAGCTGTTTTCTCAGTCTGCAGAAAAAGACAGAGGAGCTGTGGGGGGCAGCATTGTCAAGTGCACCCACCAGTGCTATCAATGTAATTTTTATTTCAGCATAACTGAAATAAGACAATCATGACTCATTCAGTTACATATAAGATATTGAAAAGGCAACATAAATGCATAGAAATAGTAATAGCGCTTGAGATTCAGATGAAAGAGGAAAGCTGATCTACTGCCAACCCCTACGATAAAATTATAAAATTTGCAATATTTGACATTTTTTCAATAGCCTCAGTTATGGGAAACTCATGAGAAGCTCGATTTTGTTCCATCTTTAGTAGCTTTGCAGATTTTTTACGGAAATGCACTTGGAAAATGGGAGTCCAAAAGTGAATGCCAGAAGGCAAATAATAGAATAAACAAGCAAATGTATTCATTTTTCCAAATTTTGTTGTTTTTACTCCAGCCTCGTAGTTTTGAAAGGCCTCACTACTTCCAAATGTTTGGGTCTCGACAAACATTCTGTAGGTAAAGCAAACAAGACACAGGCAGATATAACACCACTTAAGCCAACAAAATACTTTTGAATATGACACAGCACCTTAAGTATATGATAGGCCTGGAGACCCTAATAATGTATTTGGTATCCACTGTATCGAACATTATATATACACATGCAAAAAACACCCTTGTCCCCAAAGAACTTACTACTAGCTAGCTAAATAACAGCAGCCTAATAGGTTGATGCAACCAAAAAGACAGGAGAAAAACAAAGTATTACTGAGACAGTCCTGGGTGGCACAAGCAGCTAAGGTCACAGCATGATTGTCAGGCACTTAATTCTTTGGATGTTGAAATTTTATGCATGGAGTTTCATTAACAATGTTTTAATCACAATCATATCCTCTTCCCCAACTCCTGTGTGATGATTCTGTAAAAACCGCACTGCTAGCTGTATTTTAGGGGAAACAAACACTGATTTGTGTAAAATGTGTTTGAGAGTGGATTTTGATACCTCCAACTCAAACTGAGTTGAGCCCTTCATCAGAAGCTAATTCAGAGAAGAAAGTGCTATGTGTGTCCAGTGCCCTCAACATGCACGTATAATTAATTATTAGAAGTAACAAAGAACAGTGAATTCTTTGTCTAATGAATTAAGGCTTTCCTTTTCCTGAACTAAGACATATGACTTCTGTTTTTTTTTTTTTTTAATGAACCAATTAATAGGGTACAAGTATTCAACATGCCTTTCTGATAATTTTGAATAAGTTGGTTTTCACTTCATGACAGACAGGCAATGATGAATTCTTACCTTTACTATTTGTTTTACAATTGCCCTTGTGAAACTCCCTAGTCCTGCCTCTGTTCTTTGCCCATATCAGTTCCCAAGCCACAGAAAGCTTTAGGGCAAACAGTGCATCACAAGGGGAAGTGAGGCCATCACCAAAGAGCATATTACCTTGTTCAGATGCCTTAGGAGGTATTTTGGTTTAGTGGCTTAGTTTTAGCCAGCAAACCCTCTCCAGCCCACAGGACTACCTTACTCTTCTTCCCAAAGGGAACAGGCATACTGAGTCTGCAAGGCTGAAGATGAATTTTCTTCTCTCCTGAGAGGATTTTCTACATGAGGGAGCATAAGCTCTTTGTATTCTGCTGAGTTTTTCTAAAAAAGGAGTAACATCTGAGAAACAGGAAGAAGAACCTGTGTTAAATGGGGGAGATAATTTCTGAAGTGATGTTGTTTTCAAAGATCCTCAGCTGGAAAAGGTGGACTGGTATTTGCAAACCCAAAGGAGGAAAGAATAAAATCTGTTTTAGGATGAAAGGACAGAAATCTTCAGAGTCACCAGTTTTTAGAAATCTCTAGGGTCATCATCCATGTCCAGTTCAAAAGGGACACTGACAGGAGGCTGATAAGTATAAGCTTTTGCTACTATTAGAGAATACGTAGCCAGGCAGGTCTGCACTTTACTGTCACTATTCATGATTCTCTAGACCTACAAGCCAAAGGAAAATACCTAAGCTGAATAGGAGGAGGCTCACAGTGAAAAATTTGCAGGCGAAACTAAAATACTATTGTTCATATAATTAATAATTGTTCATGAAAATATAAAAACCCAGAAACATGCAACATAAAATTACCTGTAGTATATTTTTTATGCTTTTTATGTTTAATTTGCAGTTTTTCTTGTGCTTGTGAAACTGCAAAATTAAAAAAAAAAACAAAAAAAAACAAAAAAAGAGGAAATGTGGTCTGTTAAATTGGCCCATCCCTGTTGTGCTGACAGATACCTTACCTCTATCGATTGTAGTAATTGCTGCTCTTTAATAGAGCTTGCCAAACTATTTACAGTGAAATTAAAAATACTGAAAGATCCAATCATTTTGGATCTCATTGCAAGTTTATGAAAACGGTCAAATTTCAAAAAAGACACAATATCATTTTCCTCTTACCCCCCCCCCAAAAAAAAAAACAAAAAACAAGCAGAAATGAGCATACTTACAAGTCCCAGTACTGTTGTGTCTTGCAATGTGAAATACTGGAGTTCTGAAATGCAAAAGTGCATTTGAATTCCAAATATTCTAACAGTTAACACTAAGGTTTTGAGGTTTTATTGTTTTTAAGATGAGAGAGCAGCCAGTTCATTCAAAATAAGGTTTGTTGAATAAAACCTGTCACAGAATGCCCACTATATTCCATGGTACTCCATACAAAGAAAAACAAAAGCTTACTTTTATAGGCACATTTGCCTCAGAACACATTACCTGAGATACTACTATCTTCTGGAGAGCTGGCGAGTCTGCTTCCTTAACTTGCCTGCTATGTGACATGTAGCTTGTTTATTCATGATGCAGATACATGGCATGGATACTCCTCATCTGGTACAGCAACTGTTTCAGGAAGGCTGGCAACCCTGAGAGCTGAGGTTAAGCTTAGAGTCCTGAATGTGAAGGAAGGACAACAAGACAATGCCGCATCAAAATCTGCTCATCAATGGCAGTTACTTTGCAGAATGGCCCAATGCTAGGGATTGCTTTGCAAAGCCTACTACCAGTGGGGGACACAAAAGGGAAAAGGAGCAGGAGGAACTGATCTCTATGAAGAAGGTATAGAGCCAGCGCAGAACAGCAGGTGAAAAGGTAGGTGAAACAGCAAGTGAAATAGCAGGTGAAAAATCACAATACAATTGATCTGAAATAAATTTGCTAGTATAAGTCAATACCAGAATGTAACTGAAGGAAGAAGAGGTTAAACTCTCTCTGAATAAATTTCATCCCATACTCCTGTCCTCTAAGCTTTGATTTGAGCCAAACAGCATACAGGCCTCAGTTTTGTAACATCTTCCTTCCACACCACAGATATGTGTAGACAGTTATATACAGTGTCCAGCTGGCCTCATGGCAAACACTGATGTGGTTTGCTGGACCAGGCTGAGATCTGTATGCTACATTTTATATAGCTGAAGAACTGAGTTCATTATAATGAATTCTGGAAAGCACCTCAGGTATTACAGCACTTGGTAGTACAAGAAGAGAGACAGAAAAAAGCAAGTGCCAGGATCAACTTATTTTTAACTTCCTCACTAGCTCATGGAGATGAAAGCCTTCTTACTGCCACGGCTGCTGTCGTGTCAGTTGGGGTTTCATTACAACCTGCACAGGCTGAAGCATACCAGCAATGATGCCCAGATCTTCTTGGCAACTTGGGGTGAAGGACAGGAACAGCAATATTTTATCTTATCACCTTTGTTAGTTGGAGGCACTTTATTCCCACCAATAATAAAGGCACAGAAGGCAACAGGAACATTTAGTCAGGCAGCATACTAGACAGGTACAACAGCCATCCATCTTGACATTTGGCAAAGAAAATGCTTGTGTAGGAGAGAGACTCACTAAACACAAGCATATTCATGTTTCAGTCTTTGTTCAATAATAGTTTTATTTTACTTATTATGAGTCACAGATGGCTGTTCAAAAGACTGTTGCCATTGCCTGTAAGCTTCTAGAACACATTTCTCAAGGATAATATTTACTGATAGCTTTTTTATCAGAAATGTCACTAGAATAAAATAATTTTCCACCACACGAGTTGGCTAAAATACAGGCATCATGACAGAAGCCAATAATTCAATGTAAGATATTGATGGTCACACACGCCGCTTTCCATTTTGAAAAGCAGCATCATTCTGTGAGGTGCATGAACAGCCCATCTATCATCCCTAGCACATTAGGGATCCCTGCTATGTCACAGAATCTCTTTTTGATGTGCTATCACCGTTGTTGGCTACATGGCAAATTACTATATTTAGTGTATTGCCTAACCAAAGCAGCTGTTGCTGGTGTGAAAACCAGGATGCTGTTTCTCTCTCAGTCCCTGCTAGATTTCAAGCTAAATGTTTGGAAAGCACAAGTGGAAGAACAAAACAACTGCCCTGCATAACAACACATGAACATGAACACAAAGTCACATAAAGACCCACATGACACGTTCTGCAAGTTAACACACACTTAATCACCTTTTAATTTCCCACTCTGTTTTCAGGTGCATCCAACAGTGCAACTTGCAACATCTTATAAAGGCTTCTGGCTACTCTGGAAGAGACAACTATGCTTGTGAGCACACTGCTATTCCCCTCACCTCTCCCTTTCTCCTCGTTGCTAACTAGAGCTCTAGCTATCTGCTCTTGTCTTTGATTTGTGCTCTGGCATCCTTTCACCAAACCACAATCATCAGTTTTTCTCGCTTAAAAGAAGTGACTACTTACTTATCTTAAATACTTAAATATGCTTATTTCAAAGGGAAGCATCTGTTCTGATTCAGGCAAAATGGTTCTGATTTACAGGGACCTGTTCAGCTATCTTCGCCTTTATGTTCTTGTAAACACATGTATTAATCCCCTTCCTATTCTCTCCCCAAGCCATACCCTTTCTAGCTGCTCAGCAGGTGCAACATCAGAGCTTCTGCCACTCGTCCCTTTGGTCTGGCGGTTCTTCTAGCTCACTGAACGAGCAGTATCGCTCTGCCAGGCACTGCAACAAAGTACTGCTGCAGGAAAAAGCCAGTTCAGCATGGTGGAAAACTGTGGCCACAAAACGCCAGCAAGGGAAGAAGAGGCCTTAACCTTATTATACCTATCTAACATACATGTGTATTACTAATGAATTGGCATGTGTTTAGGCACAGCAGAGCCTCCTCCTTTCCCCTGTCTCAACACGTCTCTCATTTGCCTTACTTAGATCTGGCTGAAATATTTTTCCAATGGCCAACTTCCGTTTCAGAAAAGGTTAGAGTTTTATCAAAGAGCCATTTCTGGGGTAGCTGACATAATTCTCTTACTGAAAATGCTACAAATAGTTTTGTGAAAGGTTAAGAACTGAAACAAAAAAAAGTATTTAAATTAAAAAAATCTCCTATGACAAATTTCTGAAAACATTTTGTATTGAGTTATTAGAGGAAAAATATTTCTTCATTCAATCCTAATACAAACATCTTGCTCTTTATCTGTTTTCTGTCTGTTCTTTTCTGCTGTTGGTAAAAATATATATATATTTGTATAGTGATTTTAAAATGTAGATTTCTCTTTATCTGCTGAATACTTCAGCTCAATAAATTCTCAGAGGAATAAAGCTAGGAACATATCCTTAATGTTTCTCTTACCTTTTTTGCACACTTTAATTTTGAAAAAAAAAAAAAAAAAAAAGTGGCAGCCTACATTGTTCAAACTCTAAGTCTCATGGGAGAATCCCATGATTTCTTCCCTGGACAAATAGATGCAGTGCCAGCTTATGCAGTCATTAAGTTCAGTATGAAGAACATGTTCCAGTGAACCTGTGCATCACAAGCTGGAATACATTTCAAACGTAGATCTGCTGAAAACTGTACTATTGAGCACTTTGACTAGCACAAAGTGATGGATTGTCCATGAATGTCAGTTACATTCTCAAAACCTTCTAGGACATCAAAGATCAGAAAATAAATCCTAAAATAACTGCAGCATTTATTTATTTACTACTTTTGCATTTAAGTAATGGAAATGAGAAGGGGCAAGGTAACACAATCCTGATGCTCTGTGCATCTGAGGCACCCCCCACTCCAACTGAAGTCATCTAGAAGTTAAAGAGGCTTGGCACTTGATTAAATTGGACCCACAGTGAGAAAGGCACCAAATTACTGTTTCATCATTACTGACTCCCCAAAGAGTTACATTATTGTACATGTAAGGCATGGCTGATTGCTTCTCTTAGTCAACAGTCAAGGAACATACGTATTATGAGGCACAGTCTGCCATCTATTAGCAAGTTTGCAATCTTTTAGCAAGGCACAGGAATATGCAAGGTCTTTATTTGTTGGATGAGAAAGAACAGATATTTGAGGAACTCGCTCTTCTCCTTTCCCAAATAATTAACCTATATTTGTTAGTTCCAATGGAAACAGAGCTGACTAGAATTTATCACAAAACAGGTATTCAGTCACTGAGAGAATGAGAGCTTAAGAATTATTTCATTTATGCAGTGTTTTTTACATTGTGGCACAGGTTTGTGTTTTTTTTTCTCTCCCACCTACAGTGGCACTGAAGGAACAACTGAAAGACCTGACAGCTGGCCTGCAGGGGAGCCTGGGCTAGACTTTGCCTACCTGTATATAGTACAAGATCACTCACTGTTGGTCAAGGACGGAGAGTTAGTTCAATGCTGAAAATCTCACTTTCATTGCAAATAAAACCAACATCAAGAAAGCTCATGAAAGTCTTCCCAGAGGTTCTGTTTGTTTTTAACTCGGCACAAGGGTGGGGGGAAAGGGGGAAGACATTCACTGTTAGGCAGTTAATAGTTAAGTCTCATCAGTTCTCTGCTTTTTTTTAGGCTGGATGCTAGACACGTATGGCCACAAACACCTTGTAATAACACCCTGTAATGCAGAAACAAAAAAGTTCAAGTTAAAGAAAGGAACAGCTAAGGTGAAACAGAGTATTCGGCAGCCAATGTCTTTGCTCCAGTGGTGGTGCTGTGACCTTGGTGGTGGTTTGGAGTGGTGCTACGTTTTTGGTTTGGATTTTTTGGGGGGAAGGGTAATGTTACTTCTAAATGAGCTAGAAGTATGAAGCACACCTTCATGCAAGTAAAGTGTTTTCTGAGTTCAGAAGAGGAGATGAACATGCAGTAATTCAGATCTAGGCAGCAGACATAAAGGCTTGAAGACTACTTCTTTAGATACTTATATTTCTTTCTCTCCTAATTTATCTCCCTTTCCCCAAGCAGTTCTGTGCTCTGGGGTGGGAGTGCAGCATGGGGGAGAGAAGGGAAAGGCCATAAGATACATGCCAGCAAGCCTATACACCACAGACTAGCAACATTATTTTTTGTCTTTTCAAAGGGAAACAGAAAAAATGAGGCTAGGTTCTGACACAAGAGATACCAGCTGTCTGGAAGAAGGCATGAAAGCAATACAAAGCGTAAGACATAAAGAAGTGGTTGTGCATCTACCTCCTTTAGCTTTAGTTTTTCAAGCACCGTGCTCCTCATTTTAGTAGAGGAAAAATCAACTTATTGTAAGCCTGAAACCAAAGTTTCCTTCCTCTGACTCGACAGTCTAAACCACACATCTTTTAAATACACATTTTATTTCATTAGCCACATAGGTATCAGTTTCACATCCACTGACAGCAGTTCTGCCATGTTATTTCTGTAGGGCTTATTTGCCTGCCTGCAGTGCCATGCTAACATGGCTGCATGGTATGCCATGGCTGCTTCAAGTTCAGACAGTTGCTTGCTTTTTATCTCAGGCATTTTTTTCCCCTGCATGCAACAGTTGTGCTCTTCTTCCTCCTTTTATCCTTCTTGTGAAAATAGAGACAGCATTTTCTTACCTCATTGGTTTTTGTGGAGATAGTTTACCAAAGATTGTAGGATACTCATATTCTTCACCCTGTGCAAAACTAACACCCTGTGAGAAACTAACAGGGCAGCAAAATTATCATTTACACTGCTTCGTTTGCACAGATTCAGTAACATTTCAATCACTCATTTGCTGTTGTACAACAGGGAAAGAGAAAGAGACAGTTACTTATGTTGTCAGTCATCCCCTCCAAAACAACATGCAATGGGAGGAAAAGGGTTTCTACAGCTGTGACTTCAGGAGCACAGCCCTACCCAGGCCGTAACATTGCCAACACTCATACTCCCTTATAACTGAGCAAGCAGAGGTCTGTCTACATAGGGCTTTTTTGCCCATTCTCTTCCTACTGGCCTTTTATCTTCTTAAGTCTTAAATAACCCATAAGTAAAGTCAGCTTTGACAACTGTGCGAACATGAAAGACTTCTGACCCCTAAATCCATTTTTCTTCTCAAAAAAGCAACATTTCTGGGCAATCAGACTTCTCATTTTTATATGCCCAGTAGTACTTGAACAACACTAGTATTTGGACTATTTCATCAATTTTCAAGCTTTTGCTCTATAATTTCTTTGGGAAAGGAAAGAATAGGAAAACAATGCATTGCCACATGTATATTATTCATGTCATTATTTTTGTAACAGTACCTGTATAACAAACCCACTGGTGTGATAATATTATGATAGATGAAACACCATATGAGAAAAAAACACCCTAGAAAATCTTCTGATACACGCAGAGTGTTGACGGCACTACTGTTACTGGATGTGCAGGAAGTGTCAGTATGCAAGTTATCAAATTTTTCCAGTTCTTGCATCTGCAATGCACAGACTCTAAGCACATGTTCAGAAAGTAGTGCCAGCCAGCAAATGGAAGCACAGTAAAAGAAATATAGAATCACGCTGAAGCTACATATGATGCACAGCACTACCGTACCACATGGGTTATACTGTAATGTTAACAGTCACGCTATGAAGTCATGTGATACGGAATTTTATTTCCAGAAATTCAGAGTGTAGTTGACAAAACACCTGCTAAAGATTCAAGCTGCTCTTCCAGATCATTTCTATTAGGAGTTTTAAAGGGTTTACTGGGTTGTTTTTCTTCTGCCTCTTTTCTCAGTTTACTTTATCCTGCTGGCTATCTCCTGTCCAGAAATTATCATTTTAAAGAAAGGAAAGAGAGAAGGTCAAGGCAAGCACTAAAGAAAAACTTCTACTTTTGCAAAGACTAAAGATAGACCTTCCTCTATGGGACTGAAGTGATGCTAGCAAGAAGTGGGAAATCCTTAAAAACAGCTCTAATGCAGACCAGGCTGCTGTGCCTAATTTCTTCAGAACCCTGTGGGCATGTTTTCCAAGAGAAAAAAGAACTGGGTCAACCCTGCACACTGTTTAGTTTGACTCCTTAAATGGTTATCCCTTTTCAAATAAACAGCTCTGATTGAATTTTCTCAACAAATGCTTCATATGCTTTTCAGATACAGGAAGTGAATTTCCAGCAGTTTCCTCACCAATTTCCAATGATAACATTTCATAG